>NW_025814878.1:105302500-105567500 GCF_022079265.1 Lynx rufus | reverse complement strand
AAAACAATTAATGTGATTCATCACATCAATAAAAGAAAGGACAAGAACCATACAATCCTTTCAATAGATGCAGAGAAAGCATTTGACAAAATACAGCATCCCTTCTTGATGAAAACCCTCAAGAAAGTAGGGATAGAAGGATCATACCTCGAGATCATAAAAGCCATATATGAACAACCCAACGCTAATATCATCCTCAATAGGGAAAAACTGAGAGCTTTCCCCCTAAGGTCAGGAACAAGACAGGGATGTCCACTCTTGCCACTGTTATTCAACATAGTATTGGAAGTCTTAGCCTCCGCAATCAGACAACATGAAGAAATAAAAGGCATCCAAATCGGCCAGGAGGAGGTCAAACTTTCACTCTTTGCAGATGACATGATACTCTATATGGAAAACCCAAAAGATTCCACAAAAAAACTGCTTGAATTGATTCATGAATTCAGCAAAGTTCCAGGAGATAAACTCAACGCACAGAAATTGGTTGCATTCCTATACACCAACAATGAAGTAACAGAAGGAGAAATCAAGGAATCGATCCCATTTACAGTTGCTCAAAAACCCATAAAATACCTAGGAATAAATCTAACCAAAGAGGTGAAAAATCTCTACACTGGAAAACTATAGAAAGCTTATGAAAGAAATTGAAGAAGACACAAAAAAAATGGAAAAAGATTCCATGCTCCTGGATAGGAAGAACAAATATTGTTAAAATGTTGATACTACTCAAAGCAATCTACATATTCAATGCAATCCCTATCAAAGTAACAGCAGCATTCTTCACAGAGCTAGAACAAATAATCTTAAAATTTGTATGGAACCAGAAAAGACCCCAAATAGCCAAAGAAATCTTGAAAAAGAAAACCAAAGCAGAAGGCATCACAATCCCAGACTTCAAGTTATACTACAAAGCTGTAATCATCAAGACAGTATGGTATTGGCATAAGAACAGACACTCAGATCAATGGAACAGAATAGAGAACCCAGAAATGGACCCACAAATGTATGGCCAACAAATCTTTGACAAAGCAGGAAAGAATACCCAATGAAATAAAGACAGTCTCTTCAGCAAGTGGTGCTGGGAAAACTGGACAGCGACATGCAGAAGAATGAACCTGGACCACTTTCTTACAGCATACACAAAAGTAAACTCAAAATGGATGAAAGACCTAAATGTAAGACAGGAAGCCATCAAAACCCTTGAGGAGAAAGCAGGCAAAAACCTCTTTGATCTTGGCCGCAGCAACTTCTTACTCAACACGTCTCCGGAGGCAAGGGAAACAAAAGCAAAAATGAACTACTGGGACCTCATCAAAATAAAAACCTTCTGCACAGCGAAGGAAACAATCAGCAAAACTAAAAGGCAACCAACAGAATGGGAGAAGATATTTGCAAATGACATATCAGATAAAGGGTTAGTACCCAAGTACCTTGATCAAATATCAAGATGACCAGACCAAAGGTGGAAATTTTTCTGCTAAACAGACTCAGCATGATTCTTTCTAAGCTAGAATAAGCAGGCCAAGAACAGATTCCAAGGCCTGGTGAAAAAGAGGACTCAGAGTAGCCCGACTAGAGGTAGGTCAAGGACACAGTCTTTGTCACACATCTCACTACACCCAATGAAATAATAATTGGAAAGGGTGGAATGTGCTAGCTGGACAATTGCACCTCACAGTATGCCATCCTTCCCATATCTGGAAAAAAAAGATGGCCTTGATAAGTTGACTTCAGGGAGCAGAAAACCACAAGACGCCTAGGGTTCCACTCCCAAGAGATAATTTACATCAGTGACAATAAATACAGAAAAAATGAAATATTCTTCAAAATCTGTATTTATTTGTCTCTTTCTATAACATACTTGTATGTTTACTTTTTTATTGCCTGAGGACTCTTTACATACTGGCTGCTTTATAACATTTTTTTAGAGGCTGGAGGAAACCCACTCTCAACACCACAAGCGAGAAAAAAAAATTTGCAATTGGCTGTTATCACTGTCAATTATCTCAGTATGAAAGAGGGAAGTGGATAACCTTGTCCCCAAGAAAAGCAGAGCATGTATCCACAGTCGTAATCATAGATGGACCCATCCTGGTATGACCCTCCTAAGAGAGGAAGATCTCAGTTCAATGTGTTGAAGTAATTCAAGGACAAAAGTTCTCAATCTTTTACTCATGGCCTTTAAGAAGGGTTGATTAATTATTTTAAGGTCTGTCAAGGAAAAAGGAGACTGGGTTTTGACCCACTGTGCATGAGTTCGGTTATTTTAATTATGAAAAAAAAAACTAATAAATGAATTTCCCTAGAAATGGGTCCATGGGGGAAGCAACATAGCTTGGAAAGAACATGAGCCTTGGCCTTGGAGAGTTCAAATTTCGGCTCTGTGGCTGGGCTTCCTCAGTCTAGAATCTCATATGTTTCCATTCTTACAAGTTTTCTTGAAAATTTTCCTTGATAATTTATACTCATCCATTTTTGTTGTTCTTTCTAGAACTCCTACTATTCAGGGTTGTTTTTTTTTTTTATTCAGAGATTTTACATTTTCAGTATCTAAGAGCACTTTTTTGTTCTTGAATGTTTCTCCACCCCAGTCTCCTATTCTTTAATGAGTGCAAAATCTTGTCTTATTCCCAAGAATCCCAATAACATATAAAAAAGCTTTTTCCAACTCTCTGACTTGTTTCCTCATCTTTCTTATATTTTAGTCTCTCTTTTATAGATTTTGCTCAAATATCTCTATACAATTGCTTGTCTGCTCATATTTAAGAATGTGTCACTAAAAAGATGACTGGAAGCTTTTCATACAAGGGTGAGGTAGCCCAGGTGCATCATTTTGTTGGGGTCTCTTGGGTCCCTCTCCCCAAATTCATGAGTTGAAGCCCTAATCCTCAAGTTGAAGTGACTGTATTGGGGGGTGGGGTCCTTGAGGTAATCAAGGTTAAATGAGGTCATAAGAATGGGACCATAATCCAATAGTACCGAAGAAGAGACACCAGAGACCTGTTTTTCTCATACAAAGAAGAAAAGCCATAGTGAGAAGGTAGCCATCTGGAAGCCAAGAAGAGAAGTTTCACCAGAAACCAAGCCTGCTGGCACTTTTGTCTTAGACTTCCAGACTCTAGAACTATGAGAAAATAAATTTCTGGTATTTAAGCCACCCAAGCAATCTAATATAGAGTCCCACCCCTCTGATAGACTTTCTTTCTTTTGGGCTGGTCAGTCCCTCTGGATGCTCTCAAACTCCTGCCTGGGAGTTATAAGCCACTGGTGTTCTCAGAGCCAAGATGGGGAATGCACTGGAATGAGTCTGTTCAGTATATAGACTTTGAATTAATGCCCTAGTGTATTTAGCACAATGTTTCTGTCCTTAGCTGTGCCTGGTGTTGCACAGTCCAAAGACCTCAGGTGCAGCCTCTCTAGAGGAAAAGCCTCCAGTCTTCTTCCAGGGTGGAAGATGGGGTGATCTAATTTCTTGCTGTACAAATTTTCAAATGATATTCCTGTTTTTAGCATCATCTTCACCCACTCTCAGAGAAACATGCCCCTAACTGGACGTTTTAATGCCCACATAAGAATGTAAGATAAGACCGTGGATACAAGAAACATGAATTAAAACTGTGATCCCCACATAAAGCCAGGGCTTTCAAAGGAAAGTATAGACTAGAAAGGAGAGACTAGAAAAACACTCACTGACTTGCTGAGAGGAAATGACAAGGAAACTTTTACCTTGACTGTGAGTAGGAGACAGTATTATTCTCCCTTAAAATTTTATAAACAAGGGTGCCTGGGTGGCTCAGTTGGTTAAGCGTCTGACTCTTAACTTCAGCTCAGGTCACGATCTCACAGTTCATGAATTTGAGCCCCACATCAGGCTCTGTGCTGACAGCGCGGAGCCTGCTTGGGATTCTCTTTCTCCTCCCTCTCTGCTGCTCCCCCCTCAAAAGAAATAAAAATAAACTTTAAAAAGTTTATAAACAGGACAATGCCACACAATTCAATTTGTGTTATTAAGGAACCAGAAGCCAAGAAACTGACATGAAAATTGGTTCTATGTGTATGATCCTCCCAGAGTGCCTGGTCCTGAGGGTATGATGCTTCAAAAATGCTTGGCCTTGCAGAGGCAAATGGAAAGCTACTTTGAAGGTACATGCTCTCAACACAGGCCACTCAAGTTGCCTACAGCTAATGTTAAATGAAGATGATCTCAAAATTCATAATTACAAAGCAGAAAGAAAACAATCATTTAAATGATTAACACACACACAAAGAGTAAGATTAGATTCCCAAGATCTTCACAAGTACAACAATCTAATAAACACTACTGAATATGAATATTTAAAGGTATTAAAGATAGAGGCGCCTGGGTGGCTCAGTTGATTAAGCAGCCCATGTCATGATCTCATGGTTCGTGAGTTTGAGCCCCACATCGGGCTCTGTGCTGATAGCTGAGAATCGGGAGCCTGGTTTGGATTCTGTGTGTGTGTGTGTGTCTCTCTCTGACCCTCCCCTGCTCACTCTCTCTCTGTCTCTCAAAAAAATGAATAAAAAATAAAATAAAATAAAATAAAATAAAATAGTATTAAAGATATAAGGCAAAGATTTAGAACCACTTATATAAATAAGTAACGAGATATTATGAAAGAAGAACAGGAATCTTTGATGGGGCGCCTGTGGCTCAGTCGGTTGAGTGTCTGACTTCGGCTCAGGTCATGATCTCACAGTTCGTGATTTTGAGCCTCACATCGGGCTCTGGGCTGACAGCTGGGAGTCTGGAGCCTGCTTCAGATTCTGTCTCCCTCTCTCTCTGCCCCTCCCCTGCTCATGCTCTGTCTCTTTCTCTCTCTCAAAAATAAATAAACATTAAACAAAAAAAAATTTTTTTAATGACAGGAATGTTTGGAATGAATTAAATATAATTTTTAGGAATGACACATGAAATTGTTGAAAATAAACACTCAGTAGATAGTTCAATATCAGATTAGACAGAGCTGAAGGGAGAGGTTGCACACAGAAGATATACCCAGAATGCAGGATAGACAGTTAAAAGTGTAGAAAAATGAAAAAGATTAATAGATAATAGAAAAGCAAGTCAAACAGGAGTTCCAGAAGGAGAGAATAGACAGAATGCAAGAAAGATAATATTTGAAGAAATAATGGCTTTGAAGAATTTGTTGCTCATACACTTTAGTCCACAGTGAATGTCCTTTTATACTAAAGAATGTAGCAGATCATATAAACCCTGTCCTCTGCCCACAGTATGATACAATGTGACAGCAGTAACAAAAGATAACAATGCCATACACATTTGAAAATTTTAAACCATACTACATGGGTCAAAGAAGAAATCACAATAAAAATAGAAAATATTTAGCGATGAATGATAACGAGGTTACTATATACCAAAATTTGTGGAATGCAGTATATAATGGAAATGTATTGCCATAATAAATCTATGACTCTAAAGTTGGTCCCCAGGCCAGCACTATGACCCAGGAACCTGATAGAAATGCAATTTTCTGTCTCCACCTAAAACCTATTGAATTAGAAATTTTGAAGGTGGAAATCTAGAAATCTGTATTTTTATCAAGACCTCCAGGTGATTCTGATGTATGCTTAAGTTTGTGAACCACTGCCTTAAATGTATATATTGGAGGGAATAAAAGAGAAATATTAATAGCAAACATTCAACTCAACTATTAGAAAAAGAACATTAAAATCAATTTAAAAGTAGGAGCACCTGGGTGGCTCAGTCAGTTAAGCATCTGACTTCAGCTCAGGTCATGGTCTTGCGGTTTGTGAGTTTGAGCCCTGTGTAGGGCTCGGAGACTTGAGCCTGCTTCAGATTCTGTGTCTATCTCTCTCTCTGTTCCTCCCCACTTGCACTCTGTCTCTTTCTCAAAAATAAATAAAGATTAAAAAACTTTTAAAAAAGGTTTTAAAGTCAGTCTAAAAGTAATGGAAGGAAATACTGTTAACAGCAGAAATCTTCTTTACAATCTATTTTAATAGCTTTATTTCTATATTAGGACCCTTAAAGAAGCATTATCTTTGCTTCCAGGTTGAAACAATCCCAGTTTTCCTCCAGCTTGACTCTGACTTGGTAGTGTATCTGTGCAAGGAAGTTGGGCAAAGAAGAAAGTAACACATAGAACAACATTTCAAGATACCACATTCTAGATATCTATGCAGATATATGCATATTTTCTTTCTATAGAGTCATAAGAAAGTATTAAAAATGGGTTTCTTTGGGGAGGAGGGACTTGGGGTAGGTAGAGTCATATTCATTTTTCCTTTTTTTTTTTAACGTTTATTTATTTTTAGAGAGAGAGTGAGAGAGCACAAGCAGGGGAGGGACAGAGAGAGAATCCTAAGCAGGCTCTGTGCTGACAGCACAGAGCCCAACATGGGGCTCAGACTCATGAACTGTGAGATCATGACCCGAGTCAAAATCAAGAGTCAGATGCTTAACCAACTGACCCACCTGGGTGCCCTGTCATTTTTCCTTTTAAAATATTCCTACATGGGTGCCTGGCTGGCTCAACCAGAGACCACGTGACTCTTGATCTCAAGGTTGTGAGTTCAAGCTCCATGTTGGGAAGAGAGCTTATTTCAAAAATAAATAAATAAATAAATAAATAAATAAATAAATAAATCCTATTAAGTTTGGATTTCTAGTCTTATATCACTTTTCTTTCTAAAAGTGATAAAAGACTTATTTGAACTATGAGATTATGGGTAATTTTTATTTCCTGATTAAAAAGAGGCAAAACAAACAAAACACATGGTTAATATTATTGTTAAAAACAGTAACAACAACAAAAACATGTCCAGACCTGGATTGGATCAGATTTTTTTTTTTTTTTTGGCCTAATGTAATTCACAATCTCCTTCTGGGAGTAAATTAGCATGCCTGATAAAATGTGTAAATTTTCTGATAACTTCTAAAGGAACTGAAGACTGGTTCTAAGAAACCTACTCATCCAACTGTGAGTCAAGAGCCTAATTACCTCTAATCAAACACAATTTTCTTTTGTACCTAATCTATTTTTATAAAATGTCCATAACAAGAGTAAATCTTCTTTTAAAAAATTAAAAATTTTTTAAAAATATTTATTTATTTTTGAGAGAGAGACAGACAGAGAGGCAAGTGGGGTGGGGCAGAGGGAATGGGAGACACAGAACTGGAAGCAGGCTCCAGACTCTGAGCTGTCAGCACAGAGCCCGATGCCGGGCTTGAACCCACGAACTGCCAGATCGTGACCTGAGCCGAAGTTGGAGGCTTAACCGACTGAGCCACCCAGGCACCCCAAGAGTGGATCTTGATAGACTTAATTGGTAGGCTCCTTTTCCTTTGCAGCAATATTTATAATACATTTTGATAAGTGGTCATAACTAAATTACTTGTAAACGTTTTTCTTTAACAATATTTAAATATATTTTAAAATCTCAAAACATTTGGGTAATGTCCATCTCGGTTACAGTCTAAATGATGAAGGCACGATGAATGGCAGGGTCATAGAACTGTAGGAATAAAACGTAATTCTTTCGTTCTTTCGCGACCATCTGTCGGCCTACCATATGCTAGGCTTTGAAAAGTACTTGCGCATCTACCACGTGCCAGGCACCGTTCTAGGATCTGGGGATACAAACATGAACAAACGGAGTTGGGGGGAAGAAAACTACAGTTCCCACAATGACGTGCTCTTCTGCCTCTTCCTAGGTGGGAGCTTCTTTCCGCTAGTCTCTTCCCAGGATTCTAGTTGTACAGGAAAGCCCCACCTGCTTATCTGCCATTTGCCCACGCTCTCGTTAGAAGATGGACTACAACTCCCACAATGCCTTCGGGGGGCACGCTAGAAGGGTTCCACCTGCTTCCCAGTCCGGTCAAGAGGGACTACAGTTCCCAGACTGCTCTGCTTCCTCTCTTGGGTGTTATTGCTCCTTTCCCGGTGCCGGACGCGGTAGAAGCGAGCGAGAGTGCCAGGTCCTGGGTTTTCTGTGTCCTTCTCCCGGGCAGGGACGAGGCAGTGACTTGACTCTTGGGCGCCGAGCCCGGGAGGGAGCGCAGGAGGCCGTCTTCCCTCCAACCAGCTCACCTCACACCACTATTCTTCTTCCTCACCCGCGGCCGCTTGGACGACTCCGGACCGACTACCTGGGACACGGGTGGCAGTCTCTGCAGCCGGGGCTGTGGCGAGGCCGCGGCCCTCGGGGCGGCGGTAGCGGCGTCAGCTCTGGGGAGGAAGAGGAGGGAAGATGGCGTCGGAGCTGGAGCCCGAGGTGCAGGCCATCGACCGGAGTTTGCTGGAATGTTCGGCTGAGGAGACCGCAGGGGTGAGTGCCGGGACCCGGGCGGGGACGTCCGGCCCTCGCAGGCCGCGCCCGGGGGGAGGAACTGACTCCTGGAAATCTCGGAGCAGCCCAGCTCTGACTTGGGGTAACGACCTCGCGGGGCTCTCTAGCCTCGCCGTGTGGGCAATGGCCCGGGGAGGCCACCGAGCCTGCCCCTCGCCCTCCTTCTTTATCCTCAAATAGCCCGCAGAGCCGCTCTGTCCGCTGGCCGCCTTTACATTCCCTTTTTGCCTGGGAGAACCGACTGCCTTTCCATTATTCCTCCTTACCCCTCCACTCCCAAGAAGTCCCCAGCACAGGGGCCTTTGCCCTTTATGCCAGCTCTTGGCAGAGGGGAGAGGAAGACGCTTCCTGATTTGGGGGTGTAATCGCCCTGCTTTATCTGCCTAATTCCTTTTCCTCAGATTAGTGGAGCATTGCCTCCTCCACCAGAACATGCTACCCTAACCGGTTCCTCACTTTGTTTCTGGGACTACCCTAGGCACCAAAGGATGCAAACGACACTGTTTTCCCTGTATCCCCCCCGCCTCCCTCGTCAGTGCGTTTTTGCCCAGGTTTGGTCAGTCCACATCGTTGGTAAATGTGCGGAAAGTAGCGTCTGGGCATGTTACTGAGTGTGAGAAAGCAGTGGTGGAGGCTGGGAGATTAAAAAAAATAATTTTTCTAGGAGTTGGGCATAGTTGGATGGAAAATAAATGTTATATAACTTTGAGAGAGTAACTTTCAACAAATAGAAACTAATAATGTGAGGTTTGGTCACTGCACAGTGGGGAGCAGTTAACCCCCAAACGTAAACCGTTCAAACCCAGTACTGTAATGAAAGCGTCATAGGAATATGCTCGTGTAAGTTGCAGAGTTGTAAAATGATTACTTTAATAAACTTGATGGCATCTTTCCTCAAGAAGGACAGGGAGCACTCATTAGAACAGACTGTCCAGGATAATTATGAATGGACCAAAACAACCTAGGCCTCACGTCTCAGGCCTCTGATTTTAGGGAGGGGGTGACCTTTGAACACATGTTAATAATCTTTATGAGCAAAATTTTAGTGGGGCACCGTGGGGCTGCTGGTGGTGAGGGGTTACTGTGTGTGAATTGTCAAGAGTGGAAGTCAATGACAGGAGTAGAGGTGAAAAGTTTAAAGTGATACATGGTTGAACGATGACTGTTGAATTTTTTTTCAAGTCAACTTGTTTAGCTCTGTTTTCATTTACTTTCTGCTTAATATTGCAACAACCCAAGGATTTTTGGCCCCCATCTGCCTTTCATTTATCAAAGAGAACAGTGTTACAAGGAAGCAGTAAAATAGGCAAGGTGACAGCTCTTCCCAATGTCGTCATGTCAGTATCCATATTGACATTACATTTGTTGTCTGCCTCAAAGTTTTGTTGTTGTTGTTGTTGTTGTTGTTGTTTTATTCCCACTGAATTTTGTGTGGCTTGGCTCCGAGTTACAGGCTGTGTGCCAGATTTTTCCAGCTCTGAAAGTGCAAGTGATTGCGTTTCTCCAACCCTGAAAGCTATCAAGTGATTGGAGTTTCTCCAACTTGTTGTGGAAACCAGTTCTAAAACTGGTACTAGAGACCAATGTAATAATTCCTGTGTAGTGAAATTCTCAAGCAGATATAGTGGGAGAAATTAAGGGAAAAGCAATTGAAATGTATTAATTTGGACTTAATTTGAGTTTGTGACAATCCCAGTCTGAGCTACATTTTACATTTGCTCTGTTTACTTTTAAATGGCTTTCTGAACAATACGATGAAAAAGTTTTTGGTCTAAAGGCCAATAAAATTCCCAAAAGAAGACTACTAGGATATTAAAATTAAAATTATAAAATTAAGGGGCACCTGGGTGGCTCAGTCTGTTGGGCGTCTGACTTCAGCTCAGGTCATGATCTCACAGTCTGTAGTTCGAGCCCCGCGTCGGGCTCTGTGCTCAGCTCAGAGCCTGGACCCTGCTTCAGATTCTGTGTCTCCTCCTCTCTCTTCCCCTCCCCTGCTCATGCTCTGTCTCTCTGTGTCTCAAAAATAAATGAAAACATTCAAAAAAATTTTTTTAATTATAAAATCAAAAATTTTTAAACTAATATTAAAATACAAGATTCTTCCAGCTATATAATCTGGCCTTACTTTGTGAGGGGTTTATCGTCTGTATTTGTTAAAACCACATAACACTTAAAACTGTTCTTTCAGCTTGGTCTATAGCACAGCCCTTCATCACAAATTAAAATGAATTAAAAAAGCTTTCTCAGATTAAAAGCAAATTTTAGAGAGGGTAAACAGAGCAGTTATTTCAGCCTTTAGACCTTTGTTACTGATAATTTCTGGGATCACATCCATTTAAAATAGCTTAATAAGCTTAGTGTCATCTTTCCCACACTTTATTTACATACTGCTTTTTACATTTCTGTTATGAGGAGGAAGGTATGTATCCTAACAAGCTTGCTTCACAAAAGCAGTTATGTGCTCTTTTCGATAATTATAAGCTTAGGATATTAAAGTAGTCCTCTCTTCTCAGTTTTCTCTTTTTCTTGGTAGAATTGATTCCACAAGTTTTGATTTTTCTAGCATGTCTAATCTATCTACATTTTTTGCTCCATAGATATTATTATAATGTGCTCCATTGGGTGATTGTGACTTAAGAAGTATATATATTGTTTTTCCCCAAGTAGAATAGACCTTCTCATTATAGAAGTTTTATGTAGAGTTTTATGTCTATATTGGATATTTTTTGCTTTAAAATTTTGACAGTTTTGTATATAATTTACATATGTAAATTCAATTCACTGGTTTTTAGTATATTCATAGAGTTGTGTATCACCGTAATTTTAGAACATTCTCATCACCCCCCAAAAATCATATACCTATTATCAGTCACTTCCCGTTTTCCCCTAAACTCCTGAACTCTAGACAATTACTTACCTATTTTCTGTCTCCATAGATTTGCCTAGTCTGGAAATTTCATATGAATGGAATAATAACACTATGTTGTCTTTTTGACTAGTTTCTTTCACTTAGCAAATGTTGTCAGGGTGTGTCCTTGTTGTAGTATGTATCAACACACCATTTTGTTTTATTGCCAAATGATATTCCATTGTATGGATATACCATATTTTATTTATCATCGGTTGATGACATTTGGGTTGTTTCCATTTTTTGGATATTATGAATCGTGTTGCTGTGAAGGTTTGTGTGCATTTTTGTGGGGACATCCATTTCTTTTTTTGTTTTTTTTTTTTTTTTTTTTTTTTGTTTTTCGTTTTGGTTTTGTTTTTTTTTTGAGCATATACCCAGGCATGTAATTGCTGGGGTCTATGGTAATTCTATGCTTAATGTTTTGGGGAACTGTTTTCCAAAATGACTGCATCATTTTGCGTTTTCACCAGCAGTATGTGAGCGTTCCAGTGAATTTCTCCAATATCTGTTGAGTGTGAAGTGCTATCTCATTGCAGTTTTGATTTGTATTTCCTTCATGACTGTAGGTGCTGAATATCTTTTCATAAGCTTATTGGCCATCTGTACATCTTTGGAAGTGTCAATTCAGACCTTTTAACTATTTTTAAGTTAGATTTTTTTCTCTTTTATTATTGAGTTTCTGTATTTGATTTGTGAATGCTTTTACTTCATTTCTAGAACTCTAATTATAAGATTTGTTTAAGATTTTTCTTAACAGAGTCTTGAAAACTTCATTTTGGTACTAATGAGACTGTTGTTCTATAATTAACTTACATGTTGATCATCCTTGTTTGAAAACAAAATCAAATATGGTTAAAGGATACAATTTTTAAAAAAATTTTTAAAAATGTTTTTCAATTAATTAACTTTTTAATTTACATCCAAGTTAGCATATAGTGCAACAATGATTTCAGGAGTAGATTCCTTAATGCCCCATACCCATTTAGCCCATCCCCCTACAACCCATAAAGGATACAATTTGAATTGGGGACTAGAATAATAATCAGATGCTGTAATAAAAGGCTAACCTCTAGGGAGTCTTTCATTTTTGTGTTTATTACACTTGCTCTTTATCCCAAGGCTTAAATTTAGCATTCAAAAAAGGAAAGCTCCTGGAAACGTTGTCGTTGTCCGTTGTCGTAACATGTTTACTTTAGTGGAGTGAGTTGACAGTTTCTTCACTTCCTTTATGGATGACTTCTAATAAGATAAGTGCTTATTTGTTGTGCACACTGGTTTGACAGCCACAGTGTCTGAAGGACAAATTAACATGCAGTCAAATTACAAATCTCAATAGTTGGTCATGATGAGGAAACAGTTACAGTTAGCTTATGTTAGTTAGAGCTAATAAGAGAAGCTATTGATTTCATTCTTCTGAGATACATGTGAGCCATTATTGTGAAAGGCAGCCAAAAAATTTTTTCTTCCTGTTCAGTTTTTCATAACTTTTTTTTTCAATCTATATTGTTGCCAGTCACTAATTGAACATTTCTGGTATAGAATTCTTATGTGATTCTCTTGTTTTATATATTAAGTGTTTAAATTTAATGAAGTTAAAAATGCTTATAATAGATCCCAAATCTGTTAGGTGGTTTTAAATTTGGAGCATATGCCTGCTTTTCCTGAGCCAGATATGCATATCTTTTTAATAATTTATAATAATATATTATAAACTGTATTTAGGATGAAATGCTCTACTAATAATTTGTAATATAATATCAGTACAAATTATATACAGTAATGATATTATGTTATATATACTGTATGGTAAATATTATGGTATTATATATTAATAAATATGTAATAGCATCCATAATATTATAATATACAAAATAGCATAGTCTATAAAATTTGCTGATTTTTTTTCTTAGTAGCTGATATTAGTTTCTGAATTTTTTGTTCAAGAAATCTATAAATAGAAGGGTGCCTGGCTGGCTCATTTGATACAGCATACAGCTCTCAATCTGAGGGTCATGAGTTCAAGCCCCACATTGGGCATGGAGCCTAAGAAAGGAAGGAAGGGAGGGAGGAAGAAATCTATGAACAGATTTGACCTATCAGTGTTGTTGGAGCCACAGAGCACATAATTTCTTTAGAAAGTATCACCTTTTATTCTCCCTGGATTAAAATCCTGCAAAAGTGGCTTCAAGAAAAATAGGAACATAGGGACTCCTGGGTGGCTCAGTCGGTTAAGCGTCCGACTTTGGCTTAGGTCATGATCTCGTGGTCCGTGAGTTCGAGCCTCGCGTGGGGCTCTGTGCTGACAGCTCTGAACCTGGAGTTTGCTTCAGATTTTGTGTCTCCCTCTCTCTCTGCCCCTGCTCTGCTTGTGCTCTCTCTCCGTCTCTCAAAAATGAATACATGTTAAAAAAATGTAAAAAAAAAAAAAAAGAAAAGAAAAATTGGAACATAAAACATAAGAAAAACAAAAATTGTTGTTAAAATAAAAGCTTTAAATGTATTATAAATTAAAATTGCCTGAAACATAACTTCCTAGGATCATAGGAGTAAATTCTTTGAATCATAAAGCTTAATTTTTTATCCATAAACACTAAATTGCTTAGGACAAATGGATTATCTTCATTCATGTTTTGAAATAGGGTTTCTGATAATGGGTGAAAAACTAGACATTTACCCTTAGATATGGCAAAAAAAAAATGTTTTTTTAGCTCAAAGAATTAGATTCAAGTTTGCTTGTTGGTTGATGCCTCTTTGCCTTTTACTATTGACTACTGTTTTTTTTAACTAGCCCTTTTTATAATTACGGAACTCTGTGTGTGTGTGTGTGTGTGTGTGTGTGTGTGTGTGTGTGTGTAATTTTGATTTCAAGTTACTTCTCTAAAGAGAGAGAATCCTTAATCCGCGCTGTTGTTTTAAGAGTAATTTAGTCTCTTAGTTGCATAAAGCAAACACAACTAAGTTGGTAACATTTGGAAAAGATAGTTTCACTTTAGGGGTGAAAAGTTTTTCCACTGTGTTGTTACAAGCTTCAATTCAATCCCTTAACTTACTAACAAAGTTTTTACATTTTTAGTACACATGAAAATATGAGGTTGATTAGAAAGTTAATATATATGTCCTCATGTATATTTAAAATATCTACATGTAGTTATTTTTAGAGGGAAGGGAGTGGGTAAAGATTGTACAAGTAATAGTTAAAACGAAGACCTTATCCTGTTGTCTTATGGTGTTAGACCTTACTAGAATGTAAACTCTTAACAAGGATGTACATGAACTTTAGTTGTAATCGATAGGTAAACATTGGACCTATGAGTTAGCAGTTCAGTTAACTGCATTTTTGTAGAAGTGAGTGCTTTCATGTATTCTGATTTTAAATGCTTACCTGGTTGAGAGCCAGAATAAGTTGCAATTACACAAAGCAACATGGGGGACAAAGAAACACTGCAGAATTGGCAGGGATAAATGACAATATAGGGGAAAGACTTAAGATGTAAGGAAACACAAAGGGAAAAGAAAGGAGGTAGTTTGAAGGATGCCTTATCTAGGGCTTATTTGGTTTGGTTTTTAGAGACTGCAGGCCTGGATCTAGTTTATCTCTGCTTTCATTAAAGCTACATACAGCATCTTTCTGCAGTGTCAATGTTATAGGACAGTGAGTAGTATAAACATATTTATAGTCATTCAGGTAACAGATTTTACTAAATGCCCACTGCAGCCAGGTTATGTGTTAGACCCAGGGGAAGTGGGAAAGGCAGAGAGAGTGAGGAATGGGCTGAGAAAGGCATCTTAGAGAAAGTGAAACATAAACTGAGAACTGAAGAATGAGTAGAAAGTAGCCTGAAAAGCAGAGAGAGAAGCAGTACAAGTCAGGAGGAGGAAACAAGTATGATACAAGACAAAAGACCTTATAAACCACGTTGAGGGAATTGACTGGATGCTAAATACAAGGGGAAGCTGAATGACATGATCTCATTGACACTTTGCAAGAATCATGCTGGTAGGGAGGCTGGAAAATGGACTGTACAAGGGCAAGATTAGTGGAAATGACCAGTTAGGACCTTCTTGCATTAATAATGGTGAAAGATGGGAGTGGGGGTTTTGGGATAGAGTAGCAGAGGTAGTGCCTGTGGAGATGGATAGATAAAGAAATGAGATGGATTCATCAGATTATTTAGGAAGCCTAGTAGACAAGACATGATTAATTGGATGTCGGGTTGAGGAAGAAGGAAGATTTTCAGGTTTTCCTGGTGTGGATACTTAGGTAGATGCTGGTATGTAAAATAGGGAAGTGGGGAAAATGCTGGTTTTTGAGAAAGGATAGTGGAGATCATGAGTTCAGTTTTACACATAGTGAGTTGGTGTTTGAATCAGGAGTAGCTGTTTCTTCCGTTTCTCTCTACACTTACCAATGCTTCTGGTCACCAAATGTGAGTTTTTCCCCCCATACCTAGCCATTCCCTAATTCTCTACAGACACCAAGTGGGTGTCCTACAATTCAATTCACTTCTGACGCTATGCACCTGGAGTTAGCATCAGATCCCACAGGTTAAGGGCTCAGTCCCACAACACTGCCCCCCACTACTTAAGCTGCCAGTCACAAGCAGTGGGTCCTCAGGTTGCCCAGAACTTCTGTCTGACTTGGCTACAAATCGAGGGTTACCATGACCCTGCCTTCGAGTTCAATAATTTGCTAGAAGGGCTCACAGTACTCAGGGAAATGGTTTATTTACTAGATTACTGGCTTATTGTAAAATTCTGTAGCTTAGGAATAGCAGATGGAAGAGATGCGTAGAGCAAGGTATGTGGGAAGGGGAACAGAACTACCATGCTGTCTCTGAATGCACCAGTACTTACGAGTGTTCACCAACCCGGCAGCTCTTTGAACCCCGACATATAGACATTTTCTTATGGAGGCTTCATTACATAAGTGCAATTGATTAAATCATTGGCCATTAATGATTTAAGTGCATCTTCCAGCCCCTCACCCCTCCCCAAGTTTGGGGGTGGGAGCTGTAATTTCCAACCTTATCACATGTTTCGTTCCCTCTGGTAACCAGCTGTCCATCTTTAGGGTTTTTCCAAAAGTCACCTCATTAACCTCAGCTCTAGCTTGGTTGAAAGGAAATTGTTATGAATAATAAAAGATACTCCTTTCATCTTTATATCACTTACCACTTAGGAAATTTCAGAAATTTTAGGAGCTCTGTGCCAGGAATGGGAAGAAGACCAAATATATATTTCTTACTATAAATCATGATATCACAGTATCTGTTAGATATCTAAGTATAATTATTCAGGTAGTTGGACATAAAAGTTTAGAACAGAAAAGTGGCTTTTGTTTGTTTCCATCAGGGAGAGCGAAGGGAAAAGGGCTTATAGAGAGTTTGATCAGGGAAAGAAGGCATAATTGATAGAACAAAGCCTCTTGTAGACTGATACTCATGAGACTGGTTATTAATCCATGAGAAGTGTAAGTGGCATATTGGCTATTCATGTTCACTGCATACTCTTCCTATCAGCAAACTGACAAGAGAATTCAAAAGACAATCAGTATATCATTTGAGCAAAGCAGTAGAAAGGAAGTCAGATGGGCTCAATGGCTAGTGTCATGATGATCTGTGGTGGTCATTTGCATGTGAACTGCCTACAGAAGATTGCTTTAAGAGTCATTTTGAGGAGAGGGGATCGTTTTACTTTAAGTAGAATTCTGAAATACTTGGCATTTTTATCAAGTTCTAATGAATTTTGCCCTTTTTGGAAAGAGTATACAGTTATGAGTGATGCCAACGAAATAATTTATAGGACTCTTTTTATCCTTATTTTTGTGCCTAAAAGAATAGAGAGTGGGTTTATTCAAATGAGCAGTTTGACATTGTGTAAACCTACTTTTTCTTTTTTCTTTTTTAAAGAAATGGCTGCAAGCAACTGACCTCACTAGAGAAGTGTACCAGCATTTAGCCCACTATGTACCCAAAATCTACTGCAGGGGTCCCAACCCTTTTCCACAGAAGGAAGACATGCTGGCACAGCATCTTTTGTTGGGACCAATGGAATGGTACCTTTGTGGTGAAGATCCTGCGTTTGGATTTCCAAAACTTGAGCAAGCAAACAAACCTTCTCATCTTTGTGGTCGTGTTTTTAAAGTAGGAGAACCTACATACTCTTGCAGGTAACATACTGTAATTTTCTTTCTAAAAGCCTGTTTTTACCTTTTTTCCCCTGACACCTTATGTTTTTGTTTTTAAATTAGGGAAATACATACATATTAAGAAGTGGACACAACAAATATGTATGGTCTCTTAACTAATAATGAAACAGATATTCATGTAATTATTTTCCAGGTCAAGAAATAGAACATCATCAGCATTCCAGCAAACCACTGTATGCTTTCTCCCTCCCCTGTAATTAACTGCTGCCCTGGCTCTTGTAATAACTTCTTTGCTTTTCTTGTTAGTTTCTTTAGTTCCGGTGTCTCTTACTAATGTTCAAGGTATCTCACATTTGGGCGGTGGGATCCCTATCACACTAGTATCGTCCTTTGCACATTGCTGCCTTAGTTTTTGAGTACTTCTTTGCTTTCTGGCACAAGATGTCCGCAGCTCACTTTGTACTTAACTCCGATCCACATCTAGAATCAGCCATTTCTACCAGGAGTTTCATTTAAGGTAGGAATGGTAGTTAGAAACCATTATCTGGGTGCTATACGTACTTACTTGCCAAGGATAACTTTACCTTTTTTTTTTGTTATTTCTTGTTGAGAACTGAGTGTACAAGTAGAAGATGGAGAGGAAAGTGTCCTATTTCCTTTAAGACCATCTATTCCTATTTCACAGAACTAGTTGTTGTCAACAGTTTCCTATGTATCCTTCCAGAAATTTCCTCTGCATATGCAGGCCCGTATATATGGCTATCTTACACATATATGCAACCACACATACAAAAGGGAATATGTGTTATATATACTGGGCTAAATTTTCCTTTCTCTGTTTAATAAAATCTTGACTTCTGTCCATATCAGCTGATATTGCTAGATTAAATATTGCGTTGTGTGATTGTACAATTTATAGAGGCATTATGTAACATTTTTTTCCTTAACACTTTTTCCTTAAAATTTAATGAATTCAATTTTGGTTAAGGACTATAGATGTCTATGGTTGTCTTTCTTTATAAGCATGGTCAGAATACCAATGGAGATCTTTTTGTATTTTGAAATACTGTTCTAGTTTTTTGTTTGTCTTTATAAAAACTTCTTTGAGTTCTCTATTGATATTGGAAGCAATAAATCTACTTCATGATGTACAGATGAGGAAACTGAGATACACTTGTTCCAGTAATGTCCTTTTGTAGCAAAGGGATCCAGTTCCAACACTTGTATTTGAATGTTGTATCTTTTCATTTTCAGTCTGGAATGTTTTCTCAGGGTTTTTTTTCCATGATCTTGATACTTTTGAAGATTACCAGCCAGTTATTTTTTAAATGTCTGCCCGTTTGGTCTATCTGATTCACTTTATGATTGGACTCAGGTTGCATCTTTCACAGGAATATCACAGAACTCACATGTTTTCATTATACCTTACCAAGTGGTATGTGATTTTGATTTGTTTGATAGATGGTGATGTTAGTTTTGATCACTTGATTAAGGTGATGTCTACAAGACTTCTCTACTGTGAAGTTACTCTTTTACTCTTTATAATCAATAAGTATTTTGTGGGAAGGTACTCTAAGCTATTAAATATCCTGTTCCCTATCACACATTCAATTTATTCATTTGTTTATATCAGTATGTATGCATGGAGGCCCATTATTCCTGTGCTCGAATAGTTCTAGCTTTGACTCTTGGGAGTCCCTTCAGGCTTTGTTATTTTCATGTCCTCATCGTTCTTTGAACAATTGCTTGTTCCAACAGAGATGTTTAGGTCACGTCTTGGACTTTCCTCTGCTCTAGACCTGAAAGTAATCATTTCTCTAAGGAGCCTGGTTCCATTTTAGTAGAGATTAGTGTTAAGAAATAAGATACTAGGTGTGCTTGTTGCTATTGGTATGTCACTAATCCCAGGCCCTCTCAGTGGATCTATATTTTATATCTGTCTATAGATAACATACTGAAAGAAATATTGAAAACCAGGCATTTACAATAATCTCTCCAGTTCCAATCCAATACCACAGGCTTCTCTCGTTTTCTCCCTTTGCATATTTGTAACTTCTCTGATGAATCTGATTCTCATTATCCTAAATATATGTACTTATTTGATCACTTCCTTGTATGCAGCCATTCTTTTGCTACTGTTGCCGTTGCCATCCAGCTCTGCATAATTGCCCTCCTTCCCCCATTTGGGCTTCATATGCTATTCTGGGCTATGGTGGCCTTCCCCCACCCTTGTTAGGGCAGATCTAAAAGAAGAAGGCTTACTTTAAGATGCATGGTCATGGGGGCTCAGTTGGTTAAGCATCTGACTCTTGATTTTGGCACAGGTCATGATCTCACAGTTCTGTGAGTTTGAGCCCCTGCATCGGGCTCTGCACTAACAGTTCAGAACCTCTCCCCCTCTTTCTCTGCCCTTCCCCCTCTCTCGTGCATGCATGCTCTCTCTCTCTCAAAATAAATAAACTTAAAAAAAAAAAAAGATGCATGGTCATGGCCCTTGTGCTAAATCAGCTGGGTGTCTGTCTTGACTGAAACTCCACAGTTCTCTAGCACTGCTTACTGGACCTCAAATATCTCTGTGCCACTTTTGATTCCATAGTGGCCATTCTCTGGTAACCTTGGAGACAAGTCTGGTAAATAAACTCTGCATGTGCAGCCCAGCCCTTAGCCAAGAACTCATCCACAGGTGACCCCCACATACACTTCTGTCCCTTCCTGGTTACTTGATTTGCACATATTCCCTCTCTGGTACCCTGACTCAAGGCCGCTAGCTGTTTTATCTGCTCCAAACATTGATCTAGTCTCAGCTCAGTGGGACCTTCCTGCAACACTTAGATTCTAGCTCATTGTGCCACAGGTGGGAATTCACACCCTGAGTGGGAGATCCTCATGTATTCATATAGTTTTGTGGTTGTGTACAGTAGGAGTCTGGTTCTGTTACAACCGGAAGTGAAAGTCCCAATATTTATTTTAACAAAGAAAGTTGCTTATGTTTGTTGAACACCTTCTAGGTGCCAGATTTAATGCCAAGTACTTCATGTAAAGTTACGTTTAATCTTTCCATAAACTTCTGAGATAATATCCCTGAGGAAACTGAGGCTCAGAGTGGTTAAGTGACTTAACCTGCAGTCATAAAAATTGAAACCAGGTCCCTTGGACTCTTAACTCCATGATCTTTTCATTTTACTTTACACTGATTCTCATATATTTGTCTGTTATGAATTTTTCACTCATGTTCAGTAAAATGAGGGGGGAAAAATAGGAAAAATGTTCTGTTTCTCTTGCAACTAAATTTGTTCAGTTCCTAAATTTTGAGAGATGTCCTTTATTATTAAAATATTAGCATATGAAGTGAAGGCAGTGAACCAGGTAGTTTTGCTTTTTCATATTTTTAGGAAAAAAAAAAAACAGCCCTTTTTGTGGTCATTCTACTGGCCCTTGAAACTCAGAAATCTGGGAACTACTACTAGCAGTAATAGTAATTACCCAGTAAGGCTCTTGTTTCCTAAGCAGAAAATCAAGTTACATTCCAGTACTGTCTTCTGTACTACAAAGTACGGCAAAGAATATTAAATAAAAGTATTTGGGCTGGAGACAGAGCTTTTGGTGACAGTATTGTGAACTTGGCCTGAATCCTTTACTCCCTCATTATCCTTGGTTAGACTAGTCTGTAAGGTACTCTTTCCTGATGGGAGATGCTTGGCACTTATAAAAGTCTCATGCGTATTAGATGCTCAGCAAATATTTGTTGAGGAAATGTCTATTACGTTGTTCAAAGTACGGAGGACAGTTTTAAAGGTATTAATTTGCTATTCCTATGTGAGTTAAATTGCTTGAGTATTTCTAATTTTTGCCCATTTCCATACCTGTCCAGTGGCAATATCCTGTTTATCGTAAGCCAGCTACTTTGGGAGATGTTATTCGTGATTATGTACAAAAAATCCTTCCCACTTGAGATTCTTAACTTCAAATATTCAGTTATACCCAGCCCATTAATTAATAGGGCAGCTGGTGCTACATGTACACAACACATTGATCTCTCTTATGAATTTATTGCCATCTCATTTAATCTTCTAACCATAGGCACAGTGTTCAGGAATTTTGTTAGTTCCAGGAATTTCATATATGTCTGTGTGGGTCCATCCAGAGGAGAAGAGGTTAGGTACAGGTTTGAATGCTTTATATGGAGGCCTTCATTAAATTGTCAAAGAGTTCTGGATCTTCCATTACCAGAAGATCAAGTAAGAAGTATCTTACTGTCTTTTTTTTTTTTTTTTAATGTTTATTTGTTTTTGAGAGAGAGACAGAGACAGAGACAGAGTGCCAATAGGGGACAGGTAGAGAGAAAGGGAGACACAGAATCCGAAGCAGGCTCCAGGCTCTAGGCTCTGAGCTGTCAGCACAGAGCCTGACGTGGGTCTCAAACCCACAAGAAGTAGGACACTTAATTGGCTGAGCCACCCAGGCGCCCTGAAGTCAATTTCTGAAAAGCAATAGCTGAGGCTGTTCTTTGTGTTTCTGTCCTTAATATACCCTTCCTATACCCTTGACTGTCTTTAGATGTCAACAAAGTAAAAATTTTCTCCTCACAACATGAGGTGTTCTCCTACTGATGGTGCCTTCCTTTTCATTGATCATATACGTCCTCTAACTATACAATTAGAATATCCAGAACTGGGATGAATAGATTAACCTAAACCGTCACACTGTAGTGAAATGAATTTAAGCATCCGACTCTTGATTTCAGTTCAGTTCATGGTCTTGCAGTTTGTGAGTTCTAGCCCAGCATCGGGCTCTGCGCTTATGGTGCAGAGCTTGCTTGGGATTGTGTGTCCCCCTCTCTCTGCCCCTCCCCTGCTTGCTCTCTCTTTTTTTCTCAAAATAAATAAACATTAGAAAAAACATTTTATAATAATAGACAGAAAACATACATTTGGCTGTATCTTTCAAAAGGTACAAAAGTGTATGCCATGAAAAATAACCTTCCTTCTCCATCCCTTAATTTCCCTGTTTTCTTATCCAGAAGTGATCACTGCTAGTAGTTTCTATGTATTCTTCCCAATGCAAGCATTTATATATTATTCAGTAAATGCTAGAATATGACATAAACTGTTTCCACCTTGCTTATCTTATTTAAAATTTGTCCTTAAAATTGTTATATAATATTATATATAGAGAGAACATGCTCACTTTGTCTTTTTTTAATGGCTGATTATTATTGAATGAATATCCTATCCTTTATTTACTAGCCTTCTATTAATAGACATTTCGGTTGTTTCTAGTATTATAAATAATACTGCACTGAATATCTTTGTATGTCTTTGTGCATATATAGATGTAGATCCACAGGATACATTCCTAAAAGTAAAATTTCTAGGTCAAAGGATGCATACATTTATTTCTCCTTTCGGACCAGCAGTAAGAACTGGAGACGAAATGAAAAGGAGATGATGTGCTAGTTTGAGGAAGAGAATCAGTATGAGGGACAAACAACAAAAACTACAGTGGGTGTGTGTTGGGAAAGTTTGGAAAATCTATCTTCTAGCTAGCCTTACAGGGAGAAGAAACCAGAAAGTACAGGCTAGAATGTGGCAGCCAGAAAGAGGAGGCAGATTGGCCAATTATCTGAACTGTGGAAGAAAGAAAGCAGCGTCTGGTGACCTGCATATAGACAGATAAGTAGCCTGGGGTGGGAGAGAAAAATTTAATCTATAAAGGGCCCTATAGGGCCTAAATTTGGACCACACTCTTAACAGCTCTTTCTAAACTTTTCTGTTACCTGAAGTTGGCCACACTCCAGGTTAAAGGCTCTGTCCTTCACAACAAGACTATCCAAGATACAACTGCAAGTTTAGAGATTTTCAGGGACACCCTCAATTCTGATCAGCTGGCTGCAAATTTTGGGTGTCTCCACAGACTACTTTAGATTGCATAATTCACTAGAACAACTCCTAGAACTGAGGAAAATGCTGTACTTAAGACTGAAGTTTTATCACAGCAAAAGGATACAAATCAGAATCAGCCAAAGAGATACATAGGCAAGATTTCTGAATGCAAAGCTTCTGTTGTCCTCAGGGGCACATTATCTTCCTGGCACATTAATGCATGGCAGTACACAAACAGTATTGGCAACCAGGGAATCTCACCCAGGCCTTGGTGCCCAGAATTTTTATTGGAGTTTCATTAGGTAGACATGACTAACCGAATCATTGCCCACAGGACTTAATGTCCAGCTCCACTTCCCTTCCCAGAGGTAGGGCTAATATTACGTGGCTGAAAGCCCCAACGCTCCATTCATATGGTTTGTCTTTCTGGAATAGCCAATCCCCACTCTGTGTCATTCATTAGTATAATAAACTATCAGGTGGGAGGGGCAGCATAATAACAAAGATACTCCTGTCACAGGGGAAATTCTAAGGATTTAGAGTTCCCTCCCAGAAACTAGGACAAAAGCCAGCCAAATTCTTTAATTACACAGTTGTTGAGAAAGTAAATGAGATCCTTTGTGTATTGCTTTCCAATATTTTTAGCACAAGGTAAACTCTTAGTAAATGGCCATGCTGGGGTCCTGGGGATGAACGTCTCCTTGTTAGTCCCATGTCTCATGTATTCCTAGAAAACCCAGTGCCCTGGTAAAATGACATGGAGCCTATCACTTGGAAAGATGAAATATAGTTATTGGAATTCTAGGTGAGTTTCTAAACTAGATCCTTGAGAGATAAAAGTGGTTTATGTGTATAGGATAGAGATTTTCTTAAACTAGAAAAAATGATATTCAGGAGTCTTTTATGTGTGGTTCGTAGGAAGGGGATTTGTGAAGCGATTTAGGTTGGTTTTTCTGCAGTTACTGGTTCATAATTTCTAAACTTGTGTAGGTCATAAATTATTTTTGTCAGAAGAAGCTATCTGTTGTCAGGCAGTAGGCTAATATTTATGATATTTGTCTGTACTTAGTTAGCTATTAGGAAAAGTATAGTCAAATTTAACACTTGTTGGGGCACCTGGGTGGCTCAGTCACTTGAGCGTCTGACTCTGGCTCCGGTCATAATCTCACAGTTCGTGGATTTGAGCCCCACATTGGGGCTCGCCACTGTCAGGACAGAGCCGCTGTGGATCCTCAGTCCCCCTCTCGCTGCCCCTTTCCCACTTGCACTGCACTCTCTCTCAAAAATAAATAAACATTAGAAAAAAATTTTAACACTTGTTATTCCTTTCGAAATAGAGATGGTTGTTCTTAGAGGCAATAATCTTAGTGCTGATTTTGATCATAACTCTATTTTGCCATTTGATAACCATTAAGAAAAATAAAAATATTAGTAGAATATGAAATACTTAGTGTGGTATAAATTTTGAGTTTAACGCTTCTGTTAGATGTAAAGAAGTTAGGTTTAATTCCATTGTTTTCTTTGTATAGTTAAATTGAGAACTTTTTTATTATTATTAGATTTTTATTTATTTAAGTAATCTCTACACCTGGCATGGGACTCAAACTCATGACCCCGAGATCGAGAGTTTCATGTTCATCTGAGTGAGTCAGCCATGAGCCCTCACAACATTTTATTTTATTTTTTTTAACTATTTAAAAACTTATTGTGTGAATGTTATAGATAACCAAAGGTTATGGTTGGGAGTTAATGCTCCCATCAGGAATATTCTTAGCGTGTGTTTCCAGGTAGTACCTTATGATGCTTTACTGTAAACTATTAAATGGCTTTGCTCAGGTTTAACTTTTTTTTTTTTTTTAACTCTGATTCTGTTGGTCTTGACAGATGAAGTTATGCTAAAACTAATAAACAACCCTACATTTTTGAAGACTTTAACTATCCAAAATACATTACTCAGACTGTGTGACCCGTTTAGATCAGTGAGGGCAGTGAGTGGAGGGTTCTGCTCTGGTTAGTTGTTTAATAGCATGTTACATCTCCATAAACTTAGCATCATGCTTTTTAGGGTCCAGCACAGCAAGGGAAGAGTAGAGCCAGAGGGTCTTGCCCAGCAAAGAAATTGCACCAGGTCGGGATTAGCCACCCTGCCCCTGTCCCTTTAGTCAGGACTAATCAGAAGGCCTCTCTGTCCAACTACAAAACAGGGTGTCTGGAAGAGATGCAAACTCTGTGGCTGAACATTAGAAGTCTCTTCAATGATTTTTTAGGGCTATGGAGTTGTTTTTCCTTCCTCCCAGAGTAGTTATGATAAAATGAGGTAATCTATATAAATAAAGTACTTGCAGAACTATATTTATATATGTAAAAAAATTTTCAACCAAACACTGAGTCTTCAGATGAGTTACTAAGCCATGAGTAATACATCAAGCAGAGGGGTAAACATACTCTGTGTGGAAATATAAAGCTCTAATGTGGAAGAATGAACCTCTTATTTCTAGTAAGGAGAGTTTGTTTAGTTTCTTGGTTTTTTAAAAAACTTGAAAACTTGATCTCTTTTTAAAAAGCTGAGTTCTATTTTAAGACTTTCTTTTTGACGTGAATACTCCAGAGATTGAAATCAATGCTGTGTTAGTTTAAAAACTTTTAGTTACCTCTGGGGTGCCTGGGTGGCTCTCAGTCTGTTGAGCATCCAACTTTGGCTCAGGTCATGATCTCATGGTTTGTGAGTTCGAGCCCCATGTCAGGCTCTGTGCTGACAACTCAGCCTGAAGCCTACTTCAGATTCTGTCTCTCTCTGTCTCTCTCTCTCTCTTTCTCTCCCCCCCCCCCCTCCGCCGTTTGTGCTCTCTCTTGAAAATAAATAGATAAACATTAAAAAATATGTATATATTAGGGGTGCCTGGGTGGCTCAGTCGGTTGAGTGTCCAACTTTGGTTCAGGTCATGATCTCACATCTTGCAGGTTCGAGCCTCGCATCAAGCTCTGTGCTGACAGCTCAGAGCCTGGAGCCTGCTTCAGATTCTGTGTCTCCCTCCCTCTCTCTCTCTCTCTCTCTCTCTCTCTCTCTCTCTGTCTGCTCCTCCCCCACTCTCACTCTTTCTCTCCCCCAAAAATAAAATAAAATAAACATTTAAAACAATTAAAATATATATACAATATACATATAACATATATATTATACATAATATATATGTTATACATAATATATATGTTATATGTATTTATGTATAGTATATTAATATATAACATATAGTATATATATGATTTACATATATAACTTACACATATATATGTTATATATAACATATATTTATGTAATATGTATGTTATATATAACGTATATATTATACATATTATAAAATACATATTTTATATATAATACATGTTATATATGTATAATGTGTTATATATATTAGTTATTTCTAATTATGGATATGCAACAGGAATGAAATTATACTGTATATATTGCAGTTGTGGCTTTTTTCCATTTAACAATTTGTCTTGGAGATCGTTCTCTGACAGTATATATAAATCATCATTCTTTTAACTGCTGTATTTTGATAGTAAGTTCAGGCCATGATTTATTTGATTGCTTTGTTAATGAAATTAGAAATGGGTACTTGAGGGCTTTTTCCTATAATAAACTCGAGTGCAAAAAACACCCTGTACATATTTGTACACATCTCTTTTTACACGTCTCAGTATTTTTCTTTTAAGTTTATTTTTATTTATTTTGAGAGAGAGATAGCAAGTGGGGGTGGGGCAGAGAGAGAGGGAGACAGAACCCCAAGCAGGCTTTGTGCTGTCAGCACAGAGCCCAACATGGGGCTCAAAGTCACGAACAGTGAGATTGTGACCTGAGCCGAAATCAAGAGTCAGACACTTAACCAACTGAACCTCCCAGGTGCTCCTGTCTCAGTATTTTCAAGGTCAATGCCTAGAAATAGAATTTCAATGCTGTGTGTTGTCACTGTGAGCTTCAGTATGTTGGAAATCCCCTTGTCTGCACTGCTCTCTCTGCCCTGGAAGATGACAGGGAGAGGGCAATTGATATTTCCTAGGTAATTGAGATTCCTGTAGTTGTCTAAAAGGAGTCTTACATTCTTGGTTTACAGATTTGAGATCATTTTTATTTACTGTTACCAGTTTGTTGCAGGATCAAACAGGAGTACCTGGCATATAATATCAACTTTATATGCATGCCTTTGTCTAGATGTTAGGAAATAGTAGAACTATGACTAGATTACTATGGGCTGATCCTTTCAGGTAAGGAAAATCAGATTTATATCACCAGAATTTTCCTGTTCATACCCAATTGAGTTCTTTTTTTTTTTTTTAAGGGAAAATTTGTATATTTCAAAAGACACAAATCTTAATTGTACATTTTTGATAATAGTTAACCTCATGACTCTGAGCAGAAAACAGCACAAAGCTTCCCTAAAAGTTTTTCTTCCTCACATAATTAATGCTTTAAATTTTTTTTTTTTTTAACGTTTATTTATTTTTGAGACAGAGAGAGACAAAGCATGAACGGGGGAGGGGCAGAGAGAGAGGGAGACACAGAATCGGAAACAGGCTCCAGGCTCTGAGCCATCAGCCCAGAGCCCGACGCGGGGCTCGAACTCACGGACCGCGAGATCGTGACCTGGCTGAAGTTGGACACCCAACCGACTGCGCCACCCAGGCGCCCCGTCACATAATTAATGCTTTAAATTGTTAATAGCTATAATTATGGAAGATGGCATTGTTGAGCTTGTAATTTTTCCTATTCCCATTGGTATTTATTGATGATAAATGGCTTTATTAAAAAATAATGATAAAAAAAAATAGTTAACCTCATGTAACTCACATCCCTTCAAGATACATTTCCATCTGACTAGAAATTTCCTTCTTAGTAGCTCTAGCCCCTAGGTGACCACTATTCTGATAATTTCAACTTAGATTAGTTTTACCTGTTATAGAACTTCATAAAAATGAAATCACTCTTTTGTGCCTGGTTTTACTCACATAATATCTATCAGATTTATCCACGTGGTTATGATTACTGGAAATTGGGTTTAATTTTAATTGCTGAGTAATAGTCCATTGTATGAATGTACTATAGTTGCCCATAATCCATTGTCCTATAGGTAAACATTTTAGGTTGTTTCCAGTTTGAGGCTATCATGAATAAAGAAAGCCTCTATGACCTTTTTTTTTTTTTTTTAACAATTCTATTTTTTTAGTGGAAAAAAATTTAATTTAAAGGAAAGAAAATGGTAATTTATTTCATAGATCATATCAGTTTATGCCAGCGTTGTTTTAAATACAACATATTAAAGTACTAGGTGTTATTATCCTTTACTTAACCCTACTTCTGTGTGTTTTAATATACCAAATAACATAAATCTTGCTCCATTAAAAATCTTCAGCTTTTGGGTTGTCTGGGTGGCTCAGTCGGTTGGACGTCTGACTTCGGCTCAGGTCAGGATCCCATGGTGTGGGTTTGAGCCTCGCATCCGCCTCTGTGTAGAGCCTGGAGCCTGTTTCGTATTCTGTCTGTCTGTCTGTCTGTCTCTCTCTCTCTCTCTCTCTGCCTCTCTCTGCCCTCCGTGACTCGTGCTCTGTCTCTCTTAAAAATAAATAAACATTTAAAAAAAGTTTTTTTTTAAATCTTCAGCTTTTTATGACACATTTTAGGAATATTAAGATACCATTAAGATAGACCTTTCTAGACAGTAATCTAATACAGTGAACATTCTTAGCTGATACATTAATTGCTGGCTGTTACCATTTGCAAACAAGTATTTTTATGGACTTGTGTTTAATTTTTCATGGATAAATCCTTAGGAGCAGAATTGCTGGGTCGGAGGGCAAGTATATGTTGAACTTAAGAAACTTCTGGGGCGCCTGGGTGGCGCAGTCGGTTGGGCGTCCGACTTCAGCCAGGTCACGATCTCGCGGTCCGTGAGTTCGAGCCCCGCGTCAGGCTCTGGGCTGATGGCTCAGAGCCTGGAGCCTGTTTCCGATTCTGTGTCTCCCTCTCTCTCTGCCCCTCCCCCGTTCATGCTCTGTCTCTCTCTGTCCCAGGAATAAATAAACGTTGAAAAAAAAAAATTAAAAAAAAAAAAAAAAAAACTTCCAAAACTTTTCTCTGAAATGGTTTTTTGTTCCCACCAGTGATGTCTGAAAGTTCCACTTGCTCCATATCCTCCCCGACATTTGATGTTGTCATTTTTTTAAATTTTTGCTATTCTGTGTAGTGGTATCTCATTATACTTTTTTTTTTATTTTTTTTTAATTTTTTTTTAAATGTTTATTTATTTTTGAAACAGAGAGAGACAGAGCATGAATGGGGGAGGGTCAGAGAGAGGGAGACACAGAATCTGAAACAGGCTCCAGGCTCTGAGCTGTCAGCACAGAGCCTGACGTGGGGCTCGAACTCACGGACCGCGAGATCATGACCTGAGCCAAAGTCAGCTGCTTAACCGACTGAGCCACCCAGGCACCCCTCTCATTATACTTTTAATTATCCCTAATGACTAATGATGTTGGTGCAGTTTTACATGTACTTAATGCTCATTCATCTAACTTCTAAAGTGTTTGTTCCAGTCTTTTGTCTATTTTTTATTGAACTGTTTGTCCTTTTATTATTGAGTTTTGGAGTTCTTTATATACTGTGGATACGAGTCCCTTTTGTCAGACATATTTTGTGAGTAGTTTCTCCTAGCCTGTGGCTTGTCTGTATGGTGTCTTGATGACAGAAGTTTTTAATTGTGATGCTAATTTACCAGTTTTTTTCTTTTTGAATGATTGTTTCCTATGTTTAAGAAATGTCTGCCTTCCCCCAGGTAGCAAAGATAGTCTCTCTGTGTTCTTCTCTAAGTTTTCTTTTATCGGCTTTTCTATTGTAGATTTTATGTCTGGGTTTATGATCTGTCTCAGACAAATTTTTTATATGGCTTAAGGTAGGGGTTGAGCTGCATTTATTTATATGTGGATGTGCACTTTTTCCAGTACCACCTGTTATTTTCCCCTTTGGATTGCTTTCATGCCTTATCAAAACCCATTTGACCAGGGGCGCCTGGGTGGCGCAGTCGGTTAAGCGTCCGACTTCAGCCAGGTCACGATCTCGCGGTCTGTGAGTTCGAGCCCCGCGTCAGGCTCTGGGCTGATGGCTCAGAGCCTGGAGCCTGTTTCCGATTCTGTGTCTCCCTCTCTCTCTGCCCCTCCCCCGTTCATGCTCTGTCTCTCTCTGTCCCAAAAATAAATAAACGTTGAAAAAAAAAAAAAAAAAAAAAAAAAAAAAAAAAAAACCATTTGACCATATAAGTATGGGTCTATTTCAGAACACTCTAATCTACAGTAGCCCCTTTTTATCCACAAGGGATATATTCCAAGTCCCCCAGTGGATGCCTGAAACCATGCATAGTACCAAATCCTGTATGTACTATGTTTTTTGCTGTACATACACACCTGTGATAAAGTTTAATTTATAAATGAGGCACCGTAACAGATTAACAGCAATAACTAATAACAAAACAATGGTTATAACAGTATGCTGTATAAAAGTTATGTGAATGTGGTCTCTCTCAGAATATCTTCTTATAATGTATTCACCCTTTTGGTGATGACAATGAGATGATAAAATGCCTACATGATGAGATGAAGTTAGGGGAATGACATAAACATTATGAACCAGCTTTAGGCTATTTTTAGCCCTCTGACCATGCATCAGAAAGATGATCATCTGCTTCCAGACTGTAGCTGACCACAGGTAACTAACTGCTGAAAGTGAAACCGCAGATAAGGGGGAGCTGCTGTAGTCCATTCGCTGAGATGGCTATTCTTACTGCAGTAACCGCATTTTCTTGCTCACCGTAGGTTTGTAGCTAGCCTTGAATTGGTTACTATAAATCTTAAATTTCTGTGCCTTTAAATTTTCTTTTGTCTATTTCAGGTCATTTGCACTTTGTGAATTTTAGGATTATAGTTTGTCAGTTGTTATTTTTAAGAAAGACTGCCTAGGTTATGATTAGGATTGTGTTTAATCTGTGGATCAGTTGGGGAGAATTGACGTTTTAACAATGAGGTTTGTAGTCCTTGAACATCATATTTCTCCACTTATTAAGGTCTTCTTTATATTTAAAATTTTTTTTTATTTCTTTCTGAGAAAGAGAGACAGAGACAGAGAGCATGAGTGGGGGAAGGGCAGGGAGAGAGGGAGACACAGAACTCCATCCAGTCTCTGAGCTGTCAACACAGAGCCCAGTGTGGGGCTTGAACTCATGAACTGTGAGATCATGACCTGAGCCGAAGTCAGATGCTTAACCAACTGAGCCACCCAGGAACCCCTATTAAGGTCTTATTTAATCTCTTTAGCAGTGTCTTACAGGATTTATGTAGAAGTTGTGCACGCTTTTGGTTATGTTTATTCCTAAGTATTTTATCGTGGTATATTTTTTTCTTAGTTTCCCATTTTTTTCTGCGAGTATAAAGAAATACAGTTTGTTTCTGATAATTGAACTTATGTCTTGTAACCTTGCAAAATTGGCTTAGCAGTTTTTGTTGTTTTTTTGTTCCTTAGGATTTTTATATAATCAGGTCATTTCTGAATGGGGACAGTTTTATTTTTTCTCCAGCTTTTTATTTCTTTTTTGTGCCTTACTGCCTTGGTGAAAGTAGGACATTCTTGCCTTGTTCCCAGTCTTAGGGGATATAGTCAGTCTTTCACTATTGAGTATAATGTTGGATATAGTTTTCTCTTACATACCCTTGATCTCATTGAAGAAGTTCCCTTCTATTTCTAGTTTGCAGAGTTTTTAAAAAATATTACAAATCACTATTGAATATTGTTCACTGCTTTTATGTTGCAGCTTTTGGGATTGTCATAGTTTTCCTTTTTCTTTTTTAAAGGTTTATTTATTTATTTTGGGGGGGACAGAGAGAGAGGGGGAGAATCTCAAGGCTCCGTGCTGTCAGCGCAGAGCCCACTGTGGGGCTCAGTCCCATGAACAGTGAGATAATGACCTGAGCCGAAACCAAGAGTCAGGTGCTTAACCAACTGAGCCACCCAGGCACCCCATTATAGTTTTCCTTTTTTATTTATTAGTGATTGCATTGATTGATTTTTCAAATGTTTTTTCATTACTGAGATATGCAGAGCTTGATTATCGTGCATTAACTTTCATATATTACTGGATTCAGTTTGCTAATGTTGTGTTGTCTGTCATTTTCTTGTAAGGTCTTTGGTTTTGATATCAGAGTTAATGCTGGCCTTATAAAATGAATTAGGAAGTATTTTTTCTATATTTTCTGAAGAATCTGTGTAAAATTGATATGATTTCTTGCTTAAATGTTTGATAGAATTTGCCAATAAAACAAACTATCAAAGCCTGGTATTTTCTTTGAAGGAAGTTTTTGATAACAAATTTCTTTGATACTTTTTACAGTTATTCAGAACTTTATTTCATCTTGTATGAAGGAATGTGTTTCATTGTATAATGTTAAATTTATTGATACTAAAGTCATACATAATATTTGCTTATGCTGTTGATGTCTATGGTATCTATAGTGAGGTCCTCTTTTTCATTCCTGATGTTAGTAATTTGTGTTTTTCTCTCTTCAATCAGATTTATGAATCTTTTCAAAGAATCTGACTTTTGCTTTGTTAATATTCTCTTTTATCTGTTCTGTTTCACTGATTTCTGCTCTTACTGTTACTCTTCTTTTTGCTTACTTTAGGTTTAACATGCTTATATTTTATTCTTTAATCTGTCAGTTATTTGTAAGTATATTGCTTAATTTCCAAATACTTGAAGCTTTTCTAGATACATTGTAACTGATTTCTAACACAAATGTTCTATAAGGTTTTGGTCTTGAAATTTATTGAGACTTGTTTTATAACTCAGTCTTGAATGTTCCATATGCACTTAAAAGTTGTGTTCTGCAGTTGTTGGATATAATATTCTATAAATGTCAATTAGGACAAGGTGATGGGTACTGCCATTCAGGTCTTCTATATACTTATTTATTGATTTTTATTATGACTAGCTTTTTTATCAGTTACTGAGAAAGGGGTATTAAAATATTCAGATGTGATTGTGGATTTATTTATTTCTTCTGTCCGTTTATGTTTCAGTTATAAACTCTTATTAGCCACACATAGATATTTATAATTTCTGTGACTTCCTGATGTATTGATCCTTTTGTCATTATGAATTGTCAGTATTCTTTATTAATTCTGGTAATATTCCTTGTTCCAGGTCTATTTTATCAGATGTCAATATAACCATTCCTACCTATCACAGCATATCCATTATACTTCTGGGGTTTTTTACTTTATTCTGTGGTTGCCCTAGAGTTTGCAGTATATATTTACAATCAATCCAAGTTTACTTTGTCTGAGAAAGTTTTTCTTGCTCCTTCACTTTTGAAGAATAATTTTGCAGGTACAGAATTCTAGGTTGGTGAGGTTTTTCCTTCAGTATTTTAAATATTCCACTCTACTCTCTTCTTGCTTGCATGGTTTCTGAGGAGAAGTCCAGATATAATTCTTATCTTTGTTCCTCTATAGGTATGATGTTTTTCTTCTCTGGCTTCTTTATCTGTCATTTTCTGTAATCTGAGAATGATATGCCTAGGAATAGGGTTTTTTTTGGCATTTATCATACTTGATGTTCTCTGAATCTTGGCTTGGTATCTGACATTAATTTAGGGAAATTCTCAGTAATTATTGTTTCAGATGTTTTTTCTGTTCCTTTCTCTTTCTTCTCTTTCTCTTCTCTGGTATTCCTATTACACATACATTATATTTTTTGTAGGTGTCTCACATTTCATGGATAGTTCTGTTTTTCTTCCCGTCTTTTTTCTTTTTGCTTTTCAGATTGTTGAGATATTCTCAAGCTCAAGGATTCTTTGCTTAGCCATGTCCAGTCTACTAATAAGCCCATCAAAGGCATACTTCATTCTGTTATAGTGTTTTAATCTCTAGCATTTCTTTTTGGTTTTCTCTTAAGATTTCAGGGGGCGCCTGGGTGGCTCATTCGGTTAAGTGTCTGACTTCAGCTCAGGTCATGAGCTCACGGTTCGTGGGTTCAAGCCCTGTATCGGGCTCTGTGCTGACAGCTCAGAGCCTGGAGCCTGCTTTGGATTCTGTGTCTCCCTTTCTCTCTGCCCCTCCCCTGCTCCTGCTTTGTCTCTCTCTTTCTCTCTCAAAAGTAAACATTAAAAAAATAAAGATAGATTTGGGGCACCTGGATGGCTCAATAGGTTAAGCGTCTGACTCTGGCTTAGGTCATGATCTCACAGTTTGTGAGTCTGAGCTCCATGTTGGTCTCTGTGCTGACAGCTCAGAGCCTGGAGCCTGCTTCGAGTTCTGTGACTTCCTGTCTCTCTGACCTTCTCCTGCCCCTGCTCACACTGTCTCTGTTTCTCTTTCTGTGTCTCTCTGTCTCTCTTTCTCTCAAAAATAAACATAAATAAAAGTTAAAAAAAAAAGAAAAGATTTCCAGCTCTGCTTACATTGCCCATCTGTTCTTGTATGCTGTCTGCTGTAGCCATTAGAGCCCGTAACATATTAATCACAGTTGTTTTTTTTGTTGTTTTTTTTTTTTTAATTTTTTTTTTTGTTTTCAACGTTTATTTATTTTTGGGACAGAGAGAGACAGAGCATGAACGGGGGAGAGGCAGAGAGAGAGGTAGACACAGAATCGGAAACAGGCTCCAGGCTCTGAGCCATCAGCCCAGAGCCTGACGCGGGGCTCGAACTCCCGGACCGCGAGATCGTGACCTGGCTGAAGTCGGACGCTTAACTGACTGCGCCACCCAGGCGCCCTGTAATCACAGTTGTTTTAAATTTCAGGTCAGATAATTCCAACATTTCTGACATATCTGACTCTGATTCTGATGCTTGCTCTGTCTCTTTAAACTGTATTTTTTGACTTTTAGTATGTTTTGATAGCCAGGCATATGATATACTAGGTAAAAGGAACTCTATAGGCCTTTAGTGATGTGGTAGTAAGGCATGGGGAAGGGCAAACATTATAGAGTCCTACGATTAGATCTCAGTCTTCTAGTGAGCCTGTACCTCTGGACTCGGAACTTCAAATGTGCTTCTCAACACTGCCCCCATCCTCATCTGTCTTTCTGTGGGGCAGGATAGCTAGAGTGGGCTGGAATTGGATATTTCTCTTTCCCAGGCCTGTTAGACTCTGATAAAACCCTAGCAGGTTAGGCTGTGATTACAGTTTCTTCTGAGGGCAGACTATTATTATTTTTTAAGTTTATTTATTTATTTTTGAGTGGGAGGGGTACACAGAGAGAATGAGAGAGAGTGAGAAAGAGGATCTCAAGCAGGCATTGCACTTTCAGCGCAGAGCCCAGTGCAGAGTTTTTAAGAACAGAATGCCCTTGCATATTTCACAATGGTTCCTTTTTTTTTTTTAACCCCTGCTGGAAACAGGAGAGGATTTTTCTCTGATGTTCACTGTGAGAACTAGTAGAACTCCAGGAAATAAAACTCACCAAACGTGAGGCCCTGATGTCTGGGTCACTCTCCAAGTGCCCAGTGACTGAAGTTTTTAATCTCTCCGATGTTCACACTGAACTGAGCCTCCAGCAATTTGTCAGGTACAGTTCAGGTTTCCTGCCTCACCACTGGTACCTATAGAGGTTTGTGTTTGTTGGTTTCTGCTCTCACAAGTCAGTATTCTCTGTATTCATCTGTTGGTCTCTACAATTTTGGGGGTAGCAGTTTGTCCTGTGACCTCACTTCTTTTGTAAATCTAAGAATAGTTATTGATTTTTCAGTTTGTTTAGCTTTTTATTTGTTAGGACAGTGTGGTAACCTCCAAACTTTGTACATGCTGGACTGGAAACTGGAAGTCTGCGTTCAATTTTAAGGATATTTTCCTGTACATAGAATTCTGGGTTGATAATTTTTTTTTCCTTTTCAACATTTTAAGGATGTTCCGTTGTCCTCTGACCTCTGTTGTTTCTGATAATGTCAGCTTTTTATTAGCATATCTATGGTGCTTTGTGTGAAATGTGCTGGTTTCCTCTAGCTGCCTTCGAGATTTTTACTTTTTTATTTTTCTTTTCTTTTGAGAGAGGGAGAGAGCACGAGCGAGGGAGGCAGAGAGAGAGAGAGAGAGAGAGAGAGAGAGAGAGAGAGAGAGAGAATCTTAAGTAGGCTCCACGCACAGTGAGAACCCAACACAGGGCTTGATCCCACAATGATGAGATCATGACTTGCGCCAAAATCAAGAGTCAGATGCTTAACCAACTGAGCCACCCAGGCACCCCTGTCTTTGGATTTTAGCAGTGTGACTGTGATACGTCTAGCTGTGCATTCTTTGTTTTTGTCCTCATGGGGTTCCTTGAGTTTCTTGGAGCATAAGTTGATGGCTTGAACCAAATTTGGGAAGTTTAGATTATTACTTTTTCAAATATATTTTCTGCATTTTTTTCCATTCCTGGGACTCCAGTTACACAGTAGTATAATTGAAGGACTAATTAGAACCACATAGTAGCGCATATGTATAACTTATAAATATGTGTAAAGTTGCTGTGAATATATGTGTGTATTATGAATATATTTACATAGATAGTGCATAGTCTAAACATTTTAATGAGAGATGCATGACCCAAGAGAGTTTGGAGATGACTGCTTTCACTAAAGACCTAAAATCTCAGGAATCTGTGTGTACTTCCACCAAACCAGTATACCTTTAATATGACAATTAACAACTGATCCTTAACTGTACACATTTGTCTTTCTGTTAAAGATAGGCTCCTAGAGAACAAGGATCTGGCTTTACTTTTCTATATAATTATGTAAAAACATAAAGACATTGGCTCTCTAGTTGATTTTTAGGAATCCAAAAATGCTATGACAGGCAAAGTAAAACTGGAAGTCACCAAAAATAGGAGAAGCACTGGAGAAAAATATCCCAGCCAAAAGATAACGTATGTATGTTATGTATCATATTCATATGATACAAAAGAGAGCTGGAATAGCAGTTTTCATATCTGACAAATAGAATTTATGGTAGAAAACATAAAAGACACAAAAAGGCAACCAAATTAAAAAATGGGCAAAGAATCTGAATAGCCATATCTCCAGATGTTCTTATTGGTTATTTTTGTACAAACTTGTGATACCACAAACTACTAAGTTGGACAGTTTTTTTTCTTAACAAGCCATTGCATTGTTTGGTTTTGTTTTTTAACATAAGCCCTGCAGTCACCATGGGGCTTGAATTCATGACCCCAAGATCAAGAGTAACATGTTCTACTGACTGAGCCTAAGTTGGACACTTTTGAAAAGATGAATTGTATGTGAATTACATCTCAATTTTTAAAAAGCAGTCTGTATAGGGGTGCTTGGGTGGCTCAGTTAGTTAAGCATCCGACTTCGGCTCAGGTCATGATCTCATGGTTCATGGGTTCAAGCTCCGCGTCAGGTTCTGTGCTCACGGCTCAGAGCCTGGAGCCTGCTTCAGATTCTCTGTCTCCCTCGCTCTCTGCCCCTCCTCCACTCACACCCTGTCTCTCTCTCTCAAAAATAAATAAAACATTAAAAAGCAATCTGTGTATTTGGCCTTAAGGGAAACTTCAGTTAATTCCCAGCTCAGAGCTGTACAGATTGTTCTCCCACTATAGTTAAAATTAGAAACAGCAAAAGGGTAGGTTAAGTATGTTTAGAAACTAACATTGCTAATGTTAAGTAAACAGATATCACTGAAATCACTAAGGAAATTTAGAAATGGAACTGAATGATAAAAACATTGTGTGTTGAAATTTTTGGGACATAGCTAAAGGAGTATTTAAAAGGATATATATACCTTTAAATTATTTGCTAAGAAAAAATAAAAATTAAAGATAAGCAATACAGTGGAAACAAATGAAAATGAAAACACAACAATCCAAAATATTTGGGATGCAGCAAAAGTAGTTCTAAGAGGGAAGTTTATACCAACACAGGCCTACCTCAAGAAGCAAGAAAAATCTTAAATACACAACCGAACCTTACACCTAAAGGAGCTGGAAAATGAACAAAATTCAAACCCAAAGGAGGGAAATAATAAAGATTAGAGCAGAAATAAATGATATAGAAACAAAAAACCAAATAGAACAGATCAGTGAAACCAGGATGTGGTTCTTTGAAAAGATCAACAAAATTGATAAACCTCTAGCAAGATTTATTTAAAGAGAGAAGACCCAAATAACAAAGTCACTAGTAAAAGAAATAACAACCAACACCATAGAAATATAAACAGTTTTTACAGAATATTATGAAAACCTATATGCCAACAAATTGGACAACTTAGAAGAAATGGAGGGGTGCCTGGCTGGCTTAATTGGAAGAGCATGTGACCCTTGATCTTAGGGTTGTGAGTTCAAGCCCTAAGAAAAACAAAAATGGAGGCATCACAATTCCAGATTTCAAGTTGTATTACAAAGCGGTAGTAATTAAAACAGTATGGTACTGGCATAAATAGACACATAGAGCAATGGAACAGAATAGAAAACCCAGAAATAAACCCACAACTATATGGTCAGTTAATCCTCAACAAAGGAGGAATGAATATACAATGGGGAAAGACAGTCTCTTCAATGAATGGTGTTGGAAAAAAAGGATCACTTTTCTTTCATCATACACAGAAATAAATTCAAAATTTATTAAAGACCTAAATGTGAGATCTGAAACCAGAAAAATCCTTGAAGAAAGCACAGGCAGTAATCTCTCTCACATTGGCCATAGCAACATTTTTCTAGATATGTCTCCTGAGGTGTGGGAAATAAAAGCAAAATTAAACTGTTGGGACTACATCAAAGTAAAAATTTTCTGTGCAATGGAAGAAACAATCAGTAAAGCTAGAAGACAATCTTCTGAATGAGAGAAAATATTTGCAAATGACTTATCTGATAAAGGGTTAGTATCCAAAATATATAAAGAACTGATATACTGAATACCTAAAAAACAAATAATCCAGTTAAAAAATGGGCAAAGACACGAACAGACATTTCTCCAAAGAAGATAGACCGGTGGGGCCAATAGACACATGAAAAGATGCTCAACATCACTCATCATCAGGGAAATGTAAATTAAAATTGCAGTGAGATACCACCATAAACCTGTCAGAATGGCTAAAATCAAAACAAGAAACAACCAAGTATTAGTGAGGACATGGAGAGAAAGGAACCCTCATACACTGTTGGTGGGAATGCAGCCACTATGGAAAATGGTATTGAGGTTCCTCAAAAAATTAAAAATAATAGAACTAACCTGTGATCCAGTAATCATACCACTGGATATTTACCCCCAAAATACAAAAACACTAATTCAAAGGGATATATGCACCCTATTTTTATTGCAGCATTATTCACAATAGCCAAACTATGGAGGCCGTCCAAGTGTCCATTGATAGATGAGCAGGTAAAGAAGATGTGGTATATGGGGTCCCTGAGTGGCTCAGTCAGTTAAGCATCCAACTTCGTCTCAGGTCATGGTCTCGCAGTTTGTGAGTTTGAGCCCCACGTCAGGTTCTGTGCTGACAGCTCAGAGGCTGGAGCCTACTTTGGATTCTGTGTCTCCCTCTCTTTCTGCTCCCTCCACCACTTGCACTTTGCCCCCCCCCCTCAAAAATAAACATTTAAAAAATTTTTTTAAAAAGATGTGGTATATATTACACAATGGAATATTATTCAGCCATAAAACGGAATGAAATCTTGCCATTTGCAACAATATGGATAGAGCTAAAGAGTATCATATGGAATTTAAGATACAAGCAAAGGAAGAAAATAGACAAACCGAGAAACAGACTTTTTTTTTTTAAAGCTTATTTATTTTGAGCAAGAGATAGCAGGGGAGGGGCAGAGAGAGAGGGAGAAAGAATCCCAAGCAGGCTTCATGCTGTCAGCATGGAACCCAGCTCAGAGCTCGATCCCACAGACTGTGAGATCATGACTTGAGCCGAGACCATGAATCTAAGGCTCAACCAACTGAGCTACCCAGGTGCCCCAGAAACAGACTCTTAACTGTAGAGAACAAACTGATGGGTTACCAAAGGGTAAGTTGGTGGGGGATAGGGGAAATAGGTGATGGGAATTAAAGAGTACACTTATCATGATGAAAAAAAGAAAAATAAAATGATTTTTTATTTTTTATTTATTTTTTTTTCAACGTTTATTTATTTTTGGGACAGAGAGAGACAGAGCATGAACGGGGGAGGGGCAGAGAGAGAGGGAGACACAGAATCGGAAACAGGCTCCAGGCTCCGAGCCATCAGCCCAGAGCCTGACGCGGGGCTCGAACTCCCGGACCGCGAGATCGTGACCTGGCTGAAGTCGGACGCTTAACCGACTGCGCCACCCAGGCGCCCCAAAAATAAAATGATTTTTAAAAAGGCTGTACACACCTATCATTCCTGGCTCTGTCTGCTGAAAGGGCCTAGAAACAATGGAACTCCTGAAGCAGGGAGCACACTGATATAACTAAGTATTTGCATAAATAAATAAATGGGAGAGAAGGGATGTTTTCAGTAGTTTTTCCATACTGAAAATTCCAATTAATAAAATAGGAAGGAGGGAAATAGAAAGTCACAATTAGGCAAATAACACAGCAGTAATTGTAGACAAGATCCATTGGTCGATGCTAAAACGAGTGGCTGAAAGTTTGAGAAACAGACTATTTACATAGTCTCAAAGTATCTCTCCCCAAATAGATTTAGTTGCAAAAGATACAATAGCAACTTTGTAGTGAAGAAATCTGACAGACACCACCTTAACAAAGTAAGCAACGTTAACGCCACCAGTACTGAGACCTATCGAATCAGCATCATGTGCCCCCTGTTTGATGTACTGAGAAGGGCAGAGCACCACTTCTGTGACATCGCTTCTGTGGTATTCTTGCCAGAAATGCATAACTCAATCGAATCGTGAAAACGTCAAACCCAAATTGTGCGACCTCTGCAAAAACTGTGGCAAGTATTTTTCAAAAGGTTATGGTCACAAAAATGGAGAAAAGACTGAGGAGCTGTTAGAACTTGGAGGAGACTAAGGAAACATGACGTCTAATGCAATGTGGGATCCTGAGAGAGAAAAAAGGATCATAGTGGGAAAACTGATGACTTTTGAATAAGGGCTGTAGTTCATAATACTGTGCCGATATTAATTTCTTTGTATTGTTAACCTTGGGAAAAATTTGGTAAGGGTATAAAGGAACTCTGTACTATTTTTGCAACTTTATGAGTAAAATTATTTCAGAGACAAAAAGTAAAAATATACAGGGTAAACATTCAGCTCAGTAAGTTAGAAGAACAATTGAGTATACTCAAAGGAAAAAGAAGAGAAAAAGTTCGGAAAATAAAAGATGTACTGACTCTCGGGGCGCCTGGGTGGCGTCCGACTTCGTTTCAGGTCATGATCTCACAGTCGTGGGTTCGAGCCCTATGTCGGGGCTCTGTGCCGACAGCTCAGATCCTGGAGCCTGCTTCAGATTCTGTGTCTCCCTCTTTCTCTGCCCCTCCCCTGCTCACGCTCTGTCTCTGTCTCTCAATAATAAATAAACGTTAAAAAAAATTTTTTTTAATTAAAAAAAGATGTACTGACTCTGGAATTGTTATGCCATTTTTCTTGCAAGACTGAATAAGAGAAAGAGAATGTAGTACATAAGATTCAAAATGAAAATTGAAAATCATACTGCGTTTCTTTTGATATCATATCTTGCCAAGCTAGGTCCTCTACATTGCTGTGATTGAAAGCAGATACTTCGTGGAACAGGCTATGAAGGTTGCAGTGTCCACAATCTGATTCTAGGAGTTGAAAAATTGTCTAGTACCCAATAGGTACTAAGTTGTTTGAGCCTATTTGATAAGCAGAACAATTACATGTTTCTTTTAGTCAAAGGGTACCCTGAAAAAAAAGAAATATAGAGACACTGAAGATGCCATGAACCAAGAAAGTTTGTTAACCTTTGAAATACGAGAATTATGAACAACTAAGTTCTTCAAAAATTTTAAAAACCTAGATGAAATGGATAAATTCATAGAAAAATGATAGGCAACTTGAATACAGTATGAGAAACATTAGAATGGTAATCAAATATCTTCCCTCCCACAAACCCCATACCTAGATGACTTTATAGGTAAGTTCTAACAATTTCAAAGGAAAATTCCTCTCTTACACAAGTTACTACAGAAAATGGAAAAAGAGTGAAAACTGCCTTAACTTTTCATGAGGCTAATATAATCTTGATTTCAATCCCTGATAAATTCAAGACATAAAACTGTTTTTTTCATTAATGTAGCTGAAAGGATCCTGAATAAAATATCAGCTTGTCTGCATCTAAGAATATTCTAAAAGAGTGATGCATCATAATCAAATGGTGTTTAGTTCAGGAATCCAGACAGTTCATCTTTAAAACAATTATTAATGTAATTCACCATTTTAATAGTTGAGAGAAGAAAAAAATGTTTTCCTGATTTGATTCTGTAAAGCATTTTATAAATTTCAGTAATTGTTTATGATATAAATTCTGAGCAAAGTATATATAAAACTATTGAATATTTGGGTTTTAGATTTTTAGAAGCTTTATTATGGACATTTTCAAACATATTAAAAATAGAGTGAATGATGTTATAGATCTGACATGTACTCATTGCTCAGCTTCAGCAATCACCAATAATATGGCAACTCTTTTTATGCACACACGTATACACACACACACTTTTTTTCCTTGCCCTGCCGGATTATTTTAAAGCAAATTCCAGACTGCATGTCTTCTTATGAGTCCTCAGAATAAAGCTTTTTTCTCTACAACCATTAACATCCTAAAAAATTAACACTAATTCCTTAACATTATCTAATATCTAGCCTGAGTGGAAATTGTCCTGATTGACTCATAAATGTGGATTCAAAGTTCACACCTTGCATTTGGCTGTTATTCCTCATTTTTTCTTTTAATCTATAATAGCTTCTCTCCCTCTTTTTTTTTTTTTCCTTTCCTTTTCTTTTCTTTTCCAGTTATGTCCCTAAGAAAATGGGTCATTTGTTCTGTGGAATTTTCCACATTCTGGATTTGTTTGTTGTGTCCCCATGGTATTGCTTAACATGTTTCTTTATGCCCTGTATTTCCTCTGAACAGGTATTTAGGTGTAATTAAATTGTTATGTAGTATTGGAGGGGGGTATGAATACTAACTTCATGAATACTGATGTGTAACTTCTTAATTCTTCATGTCAGGAAGCACATTATGCTTGTCTGGTTTTTTTGTTTAAGATGATCAGTGGGTTTCAGTATCTTGCAGATGCAACCATTATAAAGGTCTTCGTTATCCTTTTTATCTAATGTTTTAGCAGTCACTGATGCTTGTTGTCTAGATCATTATTTTTTATTAGGGGGTAGAAAAATAACTTAGTTTTTTGTTTGTTAGCTTGTCTTCTATAGAAGAAAAACAGTCCCTCCTCATTCCTTTGATTAGCTTGAAGTTTATATAGGAAAGGCAAGATATATTCTTGATTTTTTTGTAGAAGGGCACTTTCTTTGTAAACCTACTGGGAACATAATACTAATGGATACCCTTTAGAGATGTTTTACTTTAATATTTAAAGTAAGGCAAAGATGCCTACTATTACTGCTGTTGTTTAATATATTACTGGAGGTTCTTGTCAACAGCATAAAAGAAGAAAAACAAAACGGTGTAAAGATTGTAAGGAAAGAGAAAATTGTCGTTACATACAGGCTATATACTCATTTACTCTGGGAGAAAACAAAACAGAATCAACAAACTATTAGAATTGCCTTGAGTTCATCAAGGATGCTAAAAATCAATACTGTTTCTTTTCATCATCCTTAAGCAACTAGAAAATGAGTTTTTTTTTTTTTTTTTTTAAAGGAGATTGGAAGTTTATTGAATACACCACAAGGGAGCAGTGGGCAGGACAGCAAAGGAGAGACTGCCTAGAAAATGAGATTTTGAAAAAATACTTATTTAAAATAAAACCTATAGAGTACCTAGATATTAGTCTAATCAAGAATATAAGGATTCATATGAAGAAAACTTTACAACTTCAGTAAAAGACTTAAGAAAGAATCATGGATGTGATAATTTACTCTTATAATGATGTTCTTACTCTTGAAGCTTATCAATAAATTCTAAGTAATCTCTGTCAAAATTTTAGCTGGATATTTTTGAGGCTCTCTATACACTTATCCTAAGTAATGTGTCGAAGAATAAAGAAGAGTTTGTGAATAGCTGAGCCAGCATTTTCGAAAGAGAATAAAAGGGAACTTAACCTGCCAGATATTAAGACCTACTACAAAGCCATAGTAATACAGTTTGGTATGGTGTAAGAACAAATAAATCACTGACACATATTAGAGAGCTTATAGACCAAAGGAGATGTGGGACCTTTATAAAGATGACCCCATAACCAATAGATAAAAGTTAAATCATTTAGTAGATGGTGTTGGAAAAAAATAGCTCAGTATATATTGAGAAATAAAACCTTATTCTACATGATATACAAAGGTACAGTTGTATTCCACCTAAATGTGGAAGATAAAACCAAAAGATGAATAGAAGAAAAAGAGGAATATTTTTGTGACTTGGGGTTGGGGAAAGAACTTCCTAAAACCTCACAGTATAAACCAATTGCATGTGTGTGTGTGTGTGAATTTAATTGCATCAGAATAGGTAGTACTATTTAACAAAGGACCCCATAGGCAAAATTAATACACAAGTGACAAAACAGGAGACAATATTTGCAATGTTTAATATTGCCAGGTGCCATTATCCTCTAGATTAGATTCTGCAAATAAGATAAAAGAAAGCAATCCCAGCAGAAAAATGGACAAAGACAATTTATAGAAAAGGAAACCCCAAAAGTAATAAGCATATAAAGAGTTGCTCAAAGATACTAGCGACCAGGGACATGCAGATTAAAACAATATGACATTATTTCAAATATGTTGACCTTGCACATATTAGAAAACCAGATAAAACCAAATGCTGATGAAGATGCAGGGCTATAAAAACCCTCATACACTGATGGGGGATATGTAGCCACTCTGGACTGTATGTAGCATGGCACTCAGAATAAGAACTTAACGTGAATTATGACCCAGAAATTCTGCTCTTGAGTTTATATGCCAAAGAACGTCGCAGACATATCTGTAAGAGAACATTTACACGATGTTTATTACAGCATTGTATAGTAGAAAGGCATTGGAGGTTGTCCAGGTGTCCAGTGCAGGGAGAGTAGAGAGAGAAAATATTTTGGGTACGTGACATAGCATACTATGTAGCCATTGGAAACAGCAAATCAGATGTACACATACAAAATGAATGGATTATGTTACAGACGTGTAAATGTAACGATGAGATATATAACACAATGAGAGTTAACATGCATTAAAAATACATGCACTCAGGCAGCTTTTCCTGCCAACACGGGTCCTGTCCTGTGCTTTAATAAAATCACCTTTTTGCACAAAAAAAAAAAAAAAAAAAAAGAAATGCACTCAAATACATTTTGCAAAAACACATACAACTAAAAGGGCACACAATAAGCACAGTAGAATGGTTGCCTATCAGGATACAGGAACTAGGCTAAGGTGAAATTTAAAGATGTTCCTAACTCCCCATCTCATTTCATGGAAGTGTAGGGATTCTTTTGTGTAGGATATGATCTGTAAATGTGTCTAGCTGGCAGTATGATGAAAGCAAATGAAACGACTGAAATAAAATGGGAATTTGATATCCCCAAATCTAGTGTGAGATCTACACATCTACATATCCAGAATGAGAAGCAGGTTCTTAAGCTGACTTCATTGCTCAAAGATCTCACAGATCTTTGAGAATAATATTTCCTTCTAACACCAAAGCACTTCCCTATTCTGGCTCTTCTAGGATGGATTCCAATTGAAATATTATGTTGTGATATATACAGTTATTTTATGACACTCTGATTTTTTTTTTTTTCTTTAACTTTGCAGAGACTGTGCAGTTGATCCAACTTGTGTTTTATGCATGGAGTGCTTTTTGGGAAGTATTCACAGAGACCATCGATATAGGGTTAGTAATGCCCAGATAATAACCATACCCACTATTAAATTTTATATTAGATACCTTTTCTGTCTTTTTTAAATTCCAAGATTTAACACTAAAATGGGGGAGACTGGTTTAAGAAATGTGTTATTTTAACACCATTAAACATATGATAGCAGTGTAGAAATGAATTATGAATCCAGGCTTCCTGAATACATGGTTTAGGAAAGACAGCACAGATATCAGCTCCTGCATATTGCTTTTCAGCTAGTTTGTTTTGCTATTTTCTTATGTTTATTATCTTCATAATTCTAGGTTTATGCAGAAGGTTATCAAAAATTAGAGGATAAAGATGAGAGGTAAAGTGGGAGGGAGGTTCTGAAGGGAAGGACATGGGAGAAAGGGAGTAAGGAAGTGTCAGGATTATACATTTAAGAAATGCTTTGTTGGTCATTGTCTACAGAAGATTTGTCATTTCTTAATATTAAAGAGGCATCTACTACATCGCAGAAGAGGGCCCAACTCCAGAACATAAGACCCACCTATTTTATTATTTTTCTACTGCTATAATGCAGTCAGTACTTTGCAAAAAGTCAGGTATGTTTGCTTTTAAATCAAGGATATGAACAAAGACAGTTTATGCTAAGCCTGTCCTAAGCCTGTCCTGGTTCCTCTACTAGAAATTGAAGGCAAAGCCATGAGCATTCAAAAGTTAAGGAAGTGTTAGTAGCTGGAACTTTTCACCCTCAAATGAAATAGTAGAGGGAATATTGCAATCTTATTATTAATTCAGGAGCCCTGTTGGCTCAGGACTTTTCCTCCTGTTTGTTTTTTTTCATTCTACCCGAGTATTGCTAATAATGAACTAAAGCAGCTACAAAATTAAGACCCCTTGTGTCTTTGTATGTTTTTATTTTCAGAAGTCAGTAAGAGAATCCCAGTTTTCTTTAAGCTGTTCTATCTATATCTCGGGTAACCAGAAGAAGAATAAAAACTATAGGGTTATCATTTTCCAAATGGCTGCCTCCTCATGGTTTGTGGGTTTTTTGTGGGGTTTTTTTGTTTGTTTGTTTGCTTGTGTTTTGGCATATATCCCTGCAGCCCCTGGGAATAATTGTCACTTGTGGATTTACATTAATTATATTTTTATATATAACAGATACTTTCTTTGGACAGTATGTAATAGGGCTCATTCTGAAATTTTCAGCAAATACCCACTCCTAAAACTCTCTCGTGCAGTATTTTTTTAAGGCAGAATTTCCTATAATTAATGAGTTGTATCTTGCTAGATTCCTTGAATCATTGCCATATCTTAGGGAAGTATGAATAATTCTTGAACCCTGCAGATGGTGAAAACCTTTTCTGACCAGACAATCCACTTTTACATTTCCTGAGCTGCTTTCCTTGTCCAAGAATGCTGTTTAGAGGGTGTTAGAAAAGGAAAAACAAACTATTTCTGTAGTTTTTGTTAGTCACTTTCTCTTATCAGGTGCAACAATCTTCTAGGGAAAAATAACCATAGTAATCTTTACAGCTCTTGAATCTGTTATATTACATTAGAGCACTGTAACCAGGTGACATTAATACCAACATTGTACCAAAGCCCAGCAGGAAAACCCTGTTGGTTTTCCTAATTAAGGAAGTCATGTAGGTAGGCACATTTTACCTCTTTAAACTAGACTAGACACTACAAAGTAGCTTATTTCATTTCAGAATCACTTAATTTAGGCTTATTTAAGCTTTAAAACATCAAGAGGTTTGGCATTTTATTTCATTTTACTCCTCAAAAGAAATGAAACATTTTAGCGATGTTATTTCCTTAGCACTTGCTATTCTTATTTATAATCTGATAGCCCTCAGTAAATACTTATTGACAAGATACTTTACAATTTTTTTTCAAGATGACAACATCAGGAGGTGGAGGTTTCTGTGACTGTGGTGATACTGAAGCTTGGAAAGAGGGTCCTTACTGTCAAAAACATGAACTTAACACCTCTGAAATTGAGGAAGAAGAGGTAAAAACGTTTTCACAAAGTTGTTTTTAAGGAAATACTGTTTTAACCACAAGTTTGAAATATTTTCAGACATAGGAACTAGGTTATGAGAAATGAATAAGCAAAATAGTCCTGTCACTCTTACCAGTGACTAGACCTACTTTGAAAGGTCTTTACATTTTATGGATGTCATACCATTGCTATTAGTACTCACTTGTAATTCTGGAAGTTTAATTTAATTTGGACTTCTATTTGAGGTTTTGTTTTAAGTCCTCATTTATTATTGAAAGATTATTTTTCCTATGTGTATAGATTAATTTTGTTGTTTTTTGTATATTTGTGTTGTGACTAAGATTTTGTAGGCCAGGTACCCTTCTTTTCTGTAACTATACGTGGGAGCCAATTCTAATCACCATCTGGCATATCAGTGTCATTGGATATGTGATGAGACCAAGTATAAATAGCAAAGTACAAATTACAGTCACTCCAGCTGTAAATATGTGCTTTTTAAAATTCTTGATTCTGCATTATTTTCTCTAAATGATATTTGTAATGATATAGTAGACTCTTACTAAATAAATACTTAAATCTCTGCTGCTATTTCTGACAGTTTGATGTTTGATTCAACACCCTCATTTCAGATTTTATTTTTAAATGATAGAGAAGTAGATACATTCAAAGTACTTATGCATCGTTAGCAGCTCTGCTACAGATTTGGGGCAAGTGAACATTAATAGTACTTCCTGGTCCTCATACCTTACAAGTCTCAAATATTTGACCTGCACTTTATGGTGCAGGACAGAGTCTTTTAGACTGTGTTCCACTGTGCTTAGGACAGATTAAAATTTGTGTGAAATGATTGAGTGCTATGAAAAACATATATTTTGTGTTTCATTTGCCTTGTGTAAGTGGTGTAGGATTTGCAACAGACACCCAGTGATTAGAGTTTCAGATTTCTCCACTTCTATTGGAGGAGCTCCATTTTTATCTCTTTTATATATTGGATTTCCATTTGTAAAAATACAAGACAAGTATTTGACAAAAAGAGCTGTACTTTTAATTTAAAAAAATGAAGACTGGTATAAAACTATGGGAGAAGACATTTGCAAATCATATACAGTAGTCCCACCTTATCCATGGAGGGTGTGTTCCAAGACCCCCTGTTGATATCTGAAGTTGTGGATAGTACTGAACCCTATAGATACTAGTTTTTTTCTTATTCATACATACCTATGATAAGGTTTAATTTATAAAGTCTAATTTTTTGTCAGTAAGAGACTGGTAATAACTAATAATAAAATAGGACAATTATAACAGTATATCATAATAGAAGTTAGGTGAGTGAGCACTCACTCACTTGCTCTCATAATACTGTACTGTACCTACCTTTCTTGTGATGATGTGAGATGATAAAATGCCTACTTTGATGAGATGAAGTGAGGTGAAGGCCATAGGCATTGTGACATAAAGTTAGGCTACTGTTGACCTTCTGACCATGCCTCAGAAGAAAGAGTATCTGCTTCCAGTCTCCCAACTGACCTGGTGGTGACCGAAACCATGGATAAGGGGGGACTTAATGTATCTGAGAAAGGTTTCGTATTCAGAGTATATATCTTACAACTCAACAACAGAACCACAAACAACACAAAAATGGGCAAAGGACTTGAATAGACATTTCTCCAAAGAAGATATAATACACATGACCAACAAACATGTGAAAACATAGTCAGCATCATTAGTTATTAGGGAAATGCAAATTGAAACCACTTCACACCCACTAAGATGGCTATAATCAGAAAAAAAGGAATGTATGTGTTGGTGAAGATGTAGAAAAAGTGGAGCCCTGGTACATGCCTAAAGGGGATGCAAAATAATTCAGAGCCGTGGAACAGTTTGACTATTCCTCCAAAGATTAAACATAGAATTGCCGTATGAGCCTGTAATTTCACTGTTAGGTATGTACCCAAAAGCACTGGAAGCAGGTGTTCAAATGAGTATCAACTGTAATGTCTATCAGTAGATGAATGGATAGACAAATTGTGGTGTACAGATAACGTACTCAGACATAGAAAGGAATGAAATACTGATACCTGGTACAACTTGGATGAACCTCCAAAACATTATTCTAAGTGAAGGAAGCCAGACGCAAAAGAACACATATTGTCTGATTCCATTTATATAAAATACCCAAAATAGGTAAACTTGTAGACAAAGCACACACTGGTGGTTGCCAAGGGCTGGGGAAGGGGAGAATGGCAAAAACTGCTTAATGGGTAGGGGGTTTTACTTTGAAGTAATAGAAATGTTTTGGAACTATAGAAAGGTGGTAGTGGTACAATATTATGAATGTACTAAATACCACCAATTAGTTTACTTTAAAATGGCTGAGTTTCTGTTCTGTGAATTTCACCTCAGTAAATTACTTAGAAAAATCTTAGGGCTTTTGTTACCTTTTAATCTTTGTTTTAGATAGACTGAAAATAATTTTTGAATAAAATTTGCTTGCAGTTACTCTGTTGACTTTATCCTCGTACATCAGTTGGGTAGCTATCAAATATTGACGACTTGAGTTAATTTCCTGTTAGGAAGATGTTAGCAAGATTGCCTGCCTGGCTTAAGTTATATGGTTCTGCGTGGAGAATCTATACTGCAGCAACTTGACAGAGAATAAACCTCCACACTCTGCCATTTAATTCCAATTTAAGAATTCAGTTAAGAGAAATGAAGTCCTCAAGGATAAGACTGTAAGAGAAGCTATTTTTAAAATAGCATTTTGTTTAGCATTCCTGGTCCCCACTCAGTAAATTTATACATATATCTAGGGTTTTTTTATCTTTTATGCTTAAAATGGAAGAAAGCTATAAAATATTTGCAATGTACTTTTTTAGTCTGTCATAGAATTGTTTTTATTGAATGTAATTTTTTATTATACATTTAGCCTGCATCTTAAGAAAAAAGTTGGAAAAAATATACCTGTATATTATCAAGTATATACTTGATAATACACTTCTCTAGGGATAATGTTTAGCAGTTCCATGGATCTTCTCAACTCTTGGCATTTGGGATGGGACTTTTGTCGTTATGTAGGCCAGGGATCAGCAAACTATGGCCCCATAGAGGCCCGTTACTGGCACCATCATAAACTAAGAATGGTTTTTATATTTTTAAATATTTGGAAAAAATCAATAGGATGGTGTCTGTGGCATGTGAAAATGGTAGGAAATTCAGATTTCGGTGTCTATAAACAAAACTGTACTGCAACACAGGTATGTTTAATTGTGCATTGTCTATAACTGCTTTTCCACTGCAACAGCAAAATTGAGCAGCTGTAACAAGTACCCTGTAGTCTACAAAAACTAAAAGACTTAGTATCTGACTCTTCACAGGAAAAGTTTGCTGATCCCAGATACATGCTGTCAGAAGCATTGTGTTTACTCTACTTATTTCCCACTCACTAAATGGCAGTAGCATCTCCCATCACTGTGGCAACAGTAAATGCCCAGCCAGATTTCCAGTGGGCCCTTTGGGCATGGGGATAAGTAGGGAGTCTGGACTGTCTCTTTTGATCATCTTCATAGGAACTATAAGAAGTTTCTCTTCCGTCTCTGCATTAGGAAGTGTTATGTTTCTCTTGCTATGGGTCTGGTAACTGATTCCGTTTCCTTTTGTTGAGGCTTCTGGGAAACAGAGCCAAATGTTTGGAAACAGTGCCTGTGTGTAGTAGCTATTTGGAAATTTATATGATCTGCCTTTACAGTAAACATATTATCACCTAATTTTCCTACCTTTATTCTGGTTTTGCCCACTTTGTACATCTATTTTTTTAAATACTGTCTCATTACACTGATGTATTCTTAAGTTGCTGTAAAACCTTTTTGGAATGAAATTTAATTCAGTAACAAATGCACTGAATGAACGACCTCGGTGAAGACTTTTTTTACCTGAAATTTTCCCTTATCGATACTGCTCTCATCTCAAATGAATGCAGATTTGTGATTATTAATAGCTAAAAATTATGCCAAGTACTATACTTTGTTTATCTCATTTAATTCTCAGAACAGTCCTGTTAGATAAGTACTGCTGTTACAGAGATTTTATAGCTGCAGAAGCTTGGGTTTTAGAGAGATTTAAAAACTTGCCCAAAGTCTTTTTTTTTTTTTTAAGTTTATTTATTTTGAGAGAGAGAGCACATGCAAGAATGTGAGAAGGGGAGGGGCAGAGAGAGAATCCCAAGCAGGCTCAGCTATGTCAGTACAGAGCCCGATGTGGGGCTCGAACCCACGAACCATGAGATCATGACCTGAACTGAAATCAAGACTCAGACACTTAACCAACTGAACCACCCAGGTGCCACCCAGAGCGTCTTAATGGTAATTTGAACTTCAGTAATGGAACTCTTTAACAGTGTATTGCCCTGATTTTATTTTTTTCTCCAAATTTTTATTTAAATTCCAGTTAGTTAGCCAGTGGAATATTAGCTTCAGGTATAGATTTTAGTGATTCATCACTTACATACAACACCCAGTGGTCATCATAGCAAGTGTCCTCCTTAATATTCATTACCTATTTACCCCATCCCTCACCTACCTCTTCTCTAGTAACCATCAGTTTGTTCTCTATGGTTAAGAGTCTGTTTCTTGGTGGGACACCTAGGTGGCCCAGTCAGTTGAGCATCTGACTCCGGTTTCAGCTCAGGTCATGATCTCACATTTTGTGAGTTCGAGCCCCACATTGGGCTCTAAGTTGACAGCACAGAGCCTGCTTGGGTTTCTCTCTCCCTGTCTCTCTGTCCCTTCCCCACTTGTGCTGTCTCTGTCTCTCTCAAAATAAGTAAATAACTTAAAAAAAAATTTTTTAAAGTCTGTTTCTTGGTTTGCCTGTCTTTATTCCTGCCCCCTGTTCATTTGTTTCTTAAATTCTACATGTTAGTGAAATCGTATGGTATTTGTCTTTGACTAACTTATTTCCATTAGCATAATACTCTCTAGCTCCATCCACATTGTTACAAATGGTAAGATTTCATTCTTTTTTATGGCTGAGTAATATTCCAGTGTGTGTGTGTGTGTGTGTGTGTGTGTGTGTGTGTGTGCGCGTGCACACACGCATACATATACATATACCACATTTTTTCCATTCACCAGTGGATAGACATTTGGGCTTCTTTCATAATTTGGCTATTGTTGATGATGCTACATTGCACTGATTTTTAAAGTAATTTTTAGCAGTGGAATTTTTTTTTAATAAAAGTCTAATTTAAAAATCTTAATAGGGGTGCCTGGGTGGCTCAGTTGGTTAAGCGGCCGACTTCGGCTCAGGTCATGATCTCACAGTCCGTGAGTTCGAGCACCGCATTGGGCTCTATGCTGACAGCTCAGAGCCTGGAGCCTGTTTCAGATTCTGTGTCTCCCTCTCTCTGACCCTCCCCTGTTCATGCTCTGCCTCTGTCTCAAAAAAATAAATAAACGTTAAAAAAAAAAATTTAAAAATCTTAATAATAACAGATAAAAGTGGTATTATTTTTTTATTCCTGTATAATTAGCATACGGTGTTATATTAGCTTCAGGTGTGCAATATAGTGTTTCAACAATTCTACACATTACTCAGTGCTCCTCATGATTAAGTGTACTCTTAATCCCCTTCACCTATTTTCACATGTCCCCCCACCCACTTCCCTTCTGGTAACTAACAATTTGATTCCCTATATTTCAGAGTCCGTCTTTTGTTTGTCCTTCTTTCTTTGTTCAGTTGTTTCTTGAATTCCACATATGAGGGGCACTTGGGTGGCTCAGTCAGTTAAGTGGCTGACTCTTGATTTCAGCTCAGGTCATGATCTCATGGTTTCTGAGTTCAAGCCCTGTATTGGCTCCATGCTGACAGCATGGAGACTGCTTGGGATTCTCTCTCTCTCTCCCTCTCTCTCTACCCCTCCCTTGCTTGTGCTCTCTCTCTTTCTCTCAAACTTAAAAAAAAAAAAAAAATCCACATATGAGTGAAATCATACGGTATTTGTCTTCCTCTGCCTGACTTACTTCACTTAGCATTATAACTTATAGATTCATACACATTGTTTCAAATGGCAAGATTTTATTCTTTTTTATGGCTGAGTAATAATTCCATTGTATACATATGCTACATCTTTATCCTATCAGTGATCACTAAAAGTGGTATTATTAATGAATTTATTTTTTGTAAGTTGAATTGTGTATTAGTTACTTGTTGGAAAGTCAACTTGTGAAATAAGTGAGGTTGTTTTGATGACTGGTTTCTAGTTTATTACTAGTTTTAGTTGGGCAATATAGAGAAATGTAATTTTTCCGTATCCATAGCTTATTTGCATATGATAAGAGTTAAAATTATTATTATAATACAGTATATGCTTACATTAAAAAAAATTCAATGGGGAACCTAGGTGGCTCAGTCGACTGGGCATCCAACTTCGACTCAGGTCATGGTCTTGAGGTTCGTGAGTTTGAGCCCCACGTCGGGCTCTGTGCTGACAGCTCAGACCCTGGAGCCTACTTTGGATTCTGTGTCTCCCTTTCTCTCTGCCCCTCCCCTGCTCATGCTCTGTCTCTTTCTCTCTCTCCCAAAAATAAATAAACATTAACAAAATTTTTTAAAATTCAAACATTACAGTAGTGTATCACATAAAAGACTAGTTTTCCATAACCCCCACTGCCTTCTAACATAAGCACAGATGATCTTTTTAACAATATGCCTTGTATTCTTCTGGTTTGAAAGAAGAATAACTCAAGTTGACTCACTGACAAAGATGTGTATTTTCTAAAATAAACATACTCAAAGAACTAGTTATTAGTCATAGTTGATAATACAACATAGGATGAGATGGTCATTTATTTACTCATTCCAACTGACTTAATGCTCTCATAAGAGCAATTTGAGCAGAAGTCTTTCTAGTGTTTAATTTACTATTGTACATATGAGTAGACTTGCGCAGCCTAGTATCCTTTCACTGCAGAAATAATTCTTTTTAATCAGTGATCATTTTTCAAGAAGTTGACATGTGTATCCAAAAATAGCAGAAAAATCTGTATTCCTTGGCCTGCCCCAAATTTGGCCAATGTAATAGCAAAGTTACCAGTTGGTGATCCCCAATATGTAATATAACACATTTTAGAGTATATTTTTACATTACTATTTTAAAATACAGATAATTCTATATTTTTAAACTGATGTAAAATTCAAACAGGAAACAGCTCTACCAGGTCCTGGGATTTTGTACAACAGTTTGAACACTACTGGCCTGGATTCTCAAGAATTGGCAGCAGTTTCTCTTTAAGGATCTGTTCCGTGCTTATAAATCTTGTTTGTTGTAATTGTTTCATCCTCTGATGTCTTGTAACATGGGACATAATTGTGAGAAATGGAATAATTGTAAGATAATATCTCCAAGGAAACTGAATTTTCTACTTTCTATTTTGGTGTAGCATGAGGTTCATATTGTTATTAATACCCATACTTTTATGAATCCCCAGGATGTACCAGTTCTGGTTCCTTCTTTGTATGGATTGTTTCACTATGTTAATCATTTCTAGCCTCTATAAGAAATAGTCAAATAAACTATGCTGGTAGGATAAAAAAATTTTCTTACATGGGACATATAAAGCAATCCATTGAGAAGAGTTGTGTAGGTTAAAAAAGTGCTGTAAGACTTTGAAAAGTCTTCTTACTCTTCTTACTTTTTCTTCTGTTCTTCAAGCTCTACACCCATCTCCTTTAGGAATCTTTGTCTTGTTTTTCCTCCATTCTTTTTATTCCTCCTCTCCATTTGTTTTGTGTCAGTTCTACTAGGCTTATCTTTGGTGAGGATACGCAAAAATGTCTGTATCCTTCATGTATATTTGCAAGAATGTGTTGATTCCTATTCTATGATGTTGGAACATACTGATTATCTTATTTGAGAAATGAATATAACACTAACTAGCCATTAAGCTAAATAACATGTTTAGATTTAAGAGAAAGCATAAAGATTAAAATCATGTAAAACATTTTGCCTAAAAGGTATGATAAACTCAGTGTATGTTTATAGTAATACTTTTTCACATAACCTAGAAATTTTGTGACATACTCCCAGTTAAGTATAAGATGCAAAGTTCCCTGTTCCATGCATACGCAACATGCCCTGATGAAGTAAAGTAGACAAGGGAATCAAGGGGTAGTTTTCTGACTTTGTTGATTTCTTCCCTTTAGAATCCTCAAAATCAGGCTCTCCTTCATACCTGTAAAACTAAATATTGCTGGTCTGCCCTCGGATAACATTCCTTTGTTTACTCTGGAAATTGGGATTAGGAGGATATGAAGCTATAAAGATGGTTTGATGTTAAGTTTTAAAGATCTTGGAATGCCTTTCTAAAATGTTTAGATTTATGCATTAGGCATTGGGGTGCCATTGAACATTTTGATTCAGTAATTGGGATCATTATGAACAAAGTGTTTTAGGAAACTGGATTTGGTGGGATGTAATGTACAGGCTCAAACTGAAGAGAAGCCGAAGCTGGAAGATCAGCCAGCTGTTTACATTAGTATTTTGAGGTAAGGGAAGATGAGAATTAATGTGCATTTAAGATGGTTGCGTTTTTGTTTTTTTTTTTTCTGTTCTTTCAGGATCCTCTTGTGCATTTATCAGAAGATGTGATAGCAAGAACCTACAACATTTTTGCTATTATGTTTCGATATGCAGTCGAGATACTAACCTGGGAAAAAGAAAGTGAACTGCCAGCAGATTTAGAGATGGTGTAAGTGTGACACATTTATTCTTCATATTCGTATTTGCTCAAACTCAGTTTTAACCATTTTGATTCTAATTCCTCAAATTGAGTTGGAGCAAGGATAGAAGGATAGAGCATAATCTTTTCTTTCTTAATAATTACTTTCCCACAGAACAACTCTTTTGTTTTATAGCTTTTAAATATGTGTGATCCACTTAGTTGGTAGAGGTTTCTCCCTGTTAATTGATTGGTTTAGTTAAGCCATGTCAGGGCTCTGCCTCTGGTTTCAGGCACAGGCAGTTTTCTGTTCTTCGTGTGATAAAACTGGTAACTCTAATATTTTTACCATTTGTACTTAGATTATTGAGGAGGTTGCGAACATGTGACCAGAGAGCTGGATTGGGCCATAGCTGTTTTAAGGGCTTCCTTTTCCATGTGTTGTGCTTGCCTCAAGCAACAGTCTCTTTAAATCTAACCGAGATTGTTGGAATTGTATTCATATTTAAGGTTGATTACAAGTTGAAGTGAGGGTCTGATGAACATTGGTGGTTTCTGTTTTGCTTTTCAGTAGTATTCTAGATAATTAGGTTGTGGGTTGTTTTTTTTAAAAAGTAAGGTGTTAGCTATATCCTTTTGGAAATGTTGAAAATGGTACCTCAGGAACTTGTGTTCACATACAGGTGTACCTTGTGGGTTTTGTAGGTTGGGTCCAGACCACTGCAATAAAGTTCGCCACATCAACTGACTCTTTTTTCACTTGAACACTTAGAGGCCATTATAGGGTTATTAATTGGCCTACTTTCAATATTGTGTCTCAGGGAACAGGGAGGCCCCAGGAGAGGAAGACAGACGGGGAAACAGCTGGTGGGTGGAGCAGTAAGAACACACACAACATTTATCAATTAAGTTTGCAATCTTATGTGAATATGATTCCGAGTGCCCCAAAACAATTAGGATAGTAACATCAAAGATCAGTGATCACAAATTGCCATAAGAAATATAGTAATCATTAAAAAAAAGTTTGAAATATTGTAAGAATTACCAAAATGTGATGTAGAGACAGGACATGAGCAAATGCTGTTGGAAAGATGGCATTGATAGGCTTGCTCAACATAGGGTTGCCACAAACCTTCAATTTGTAAAAACAAACAAAACCCCACAGTATTTGTAAAGCACAATAAAACAAGATGTGCCTGTACTTCAAGTTGGGAGCCATTGATCGAAAGCCCAAATTTAGACCCTAGAGCATAGAAGAGTTTTGTTTTTTAATTTTTTTAATGTTTATTTATTTTTGAGAAAGATAGACACAGTGAGAGCAGAGGAGGGGCAGAAAGAGAGGGAGACACAAAATCTGAAGCAGGCTCCAGGCTCTGAGCTGTCAGCAAGGAGCCTAATGCAAGGCTCGAACTCAATGACCTGTGAGATCATGACCTGAGCCGAAGTCAGACATTTAACCGACTGAGCCACCCAGGCACCTCAGAAGAGTTTTGTTTTTACCTTTTTGTTCCATTGTAGGTTCAAGGCTACCAATATATAAGGGAAAAGAATCTAACTTGCTTCTTTTATAATGTTTTCCCATGTTAGTAAACTACCCAGAAACCTGAATCACCTATACCCATTTAGATTTCAAGTCCAGCTGGTTCTCCCTCCATCAAACCATTCTACTTCTGGCGTGCCTGGGTGGCTTAGTCGGTTAAGCGTCCAACTTCGGCTAAGGTCATGATCTCACAGTCCGTGAGTTCGAGCCCCGTGTCGGGCTCTGTGCTGACAGCTCAGAGCCTGGAGCCTGCTTCAGATTCTGTGTCTCCCTCTCTCTGACCCTCCCCTGTTCATGCTCTGTCTCTCTCTGTCTCAAAAATAAATAAACATTAAAAAAAAAAATTCTACTTCTGTTCCTCTCTATTACTACTATCCTAGTCCAGATTAATTAATCATTCAGCAACATGGCCTCCCTAACTGAACTGCCATATCTACTCTTGTCCCTTAAGATTCATTCACACTGTAGCACAGTGAACTTTAAGGCAAATCTGACTATATCTCCTATTTTAAATCCTTCAATGCCCTTAGAATGGCAAAATCAATTTTCATTGTAAGGGCTTCAAGATTTCTGCCTGTCTCCAACCTAATCTTCTCCCTCCCTGTGTTCCAGTTCCTAATACTTCCCTTTGCCACCTCAGGACCTTTGCATTCACCCTCCTCTAGCCCAGGTTTCTCAACTGTTGGCGTTTAGGACCAGATTAGTTCTTTGTTATAAGGGCTGTCCAGTGCATTCTAGAATTTTTTTGTTTTATTTATTTTTTTAGTAATCTCTACCCCCAGCATGGGGCTCGAACTCACAACCCTGAGATCAAGAGTCACATGCTCTTCCAACTGAGCCCATCAGGTGCCCAGTGGATTGTAGAATATTTAGCAGCATCCCTGGCCCTTATACAGTAGATGCCAGTGACATTCCTGCCCCAGTCATGACAACAAAAAATGTCTCCAGACATTGCCAAATGGTCCTCTGTGGGGGACAGAGAATTGCCTCTAGTTGAGAACCACTGATAGCCAATTCTGACTTTAGGCGTCAGATGACTTCTGTGGCAGTTCTTTTCTGAAGTCCCAGACCTGTTTTGTCCAACTGCAGCATTCTGTTTTTCTTGATAAAGGCTAGTTCAGTTAGAATTACATGTCTAATATATATCTTCCCCATCAGATGGTAATGTCATAGAGGATGGGGACTGCGGATGACTTTGCCATAGATATGTGCCCAGTACCTAGCACATTCCCTAGAGCAAAGTATGCTCTTACTAAATCAGCCTGGAGCTAGAGAATATGCAATTAGATAATATATAATTAATGTTTTATGTCACAGAGAGAAGAGTGATACCTACTATTGCATGCTGTTTAATGATGAGGTGCATACCTATGAACAAGTTATTTATACCCTTCAGAAAGCTGTTAACTGTACACAAAAAGAAGCCATTGGCTTTGCAACTACAGTAGATCGAGATGTAAGTAATTTCATTATATTGATGTCAGATAATAAATTGAACTTTCGTTACAGATAAATTATTCTGGGAATATTGAGTTAGAGGTATATATGTCTAGTCTTTTTTTTTTTTATTTCATTTTAATATTGGCCCAAATACATACTGGGTATTACTGTAATCTGATATTCCATAGAAAGTTTAGGAGGAAATGTAGATACAGTTGTCCTCATTCTACCCAGTGATTAGAAATAGTCAGTTATGAAAATAGAAAGTATAGCAGCCTAGAAGAATAAATGTCGTATTGTTTAAAGAACTATACTTATTAATGGCTTGAAAATGTTAGGATGGTTTTGAAGGAAAATAATTTACTTTTCATCATTGAATAGAATGAATGTTATAAATATTAAAATTGGCCAGAACTGTTATATGCATAAATATGTTTATTTGTTTACTGGTTGAACAGTTTTAATACTGAATATAGTATTTTTACATGTTAATTTAAAATTTTTTCATTTACCAGGGACGTAGGTCTGTTCGATATGGAGATTTCCAGCATTGTGAACAAGCAAAATCAGTAATTGTGGTAAGTAATTTCGAAACATGCCCACAGTATTATTTTTTTTATTTAAAACTAGTTCTGTATTTTGTCATTTATGAACGCATTTTTCTGCTTTCGTGAAGGTAAAGCCAGCATCAACCAAAAGTCATATTTAATGATGTTTCTCGAACATTGCATTATTGCTTTATCTAGTTTTTTTAAGCTGTGTAAGATTAATATAGAAAATGAATGTTTACATGAGATATATTTTCTGCCTTCCTATTTCTCTATCAGAGACATCTTAGAAAGTGTTTCATTGTTGTTTTGTTTTTGATAGGGTGTCACGTTACTTTTTAGGACTTAAACTGGCCTTTAGCACCAAGATTAGAATTCAAGGGAAGTTGTTTCTTGGTAACTTATAGCAAGGTATGCTGCATATATAATAGCACTTAGTGTATTATTTCTCTAAAAGAAAACTATTTCCCATGTTTATGTTTATTTTTAAAAAGTAAGAATTATTTTAAACTATTTCATGTAAATGCATTTTATGTAAATGTCCTTTTAAAAAATAATTTTGTGTATTGTGAAATATTTTAAATATACAGATAAAAACAGAAATGACACAGTAAACACCTGTATGCCCACATTATACAACATTTCCTCATACTTTATGTAAATAAAACAATACAGAGTACCCAGTATGATTCCTTTAATCTTGCTCCCTTTTCTCCTACCCTAGGGATAAGTACTTTCATTAATTCATTTGTTCATTCTTGTGTGTGCCTCTATACTTCCATTTATTAAATCTGTCAACATTGTATGTATTGATTTGGAGGCCTTTAAACATTATATAACAAGCTTCATACTGGATGTATTATACTGCAACTTTTCATTTCGGTGTTGGTTCTACATTTATGTGTGTTGATGCATGTACCTGTGAAGTGTTCCATTGATAACTTTACCATAGTTTTTCCATTCTCCTGCTGATGGACAATTAGGATAATTCCCCCCCCCCACCCCCATCACTAACAGTCCTTTTATGGACATTGTTTTGTCTCCTTGTTGCATAGATACAAAGGTTTCTGTAGGGTATATACCAATAAATGGAATTTCTGAGTTGTTAGGATATCAGCATTTTCATCTTTATTAGATTTTGCCAAGTTAGTCTCCAAAACAGTGGTACTAATATACATTCCCACCAACAGTGTATAGAGAGTTCCCATTTCTCCACAGCTTTGTCAAAACTGTATGTTGTCAGATTTTTTAACTTTTGCCAATTTAATGTGTATGAATGGCATCTCATCAATTAAATTTGCATTGCCTTAATTATTGAGTACCTTACTTCATGTTTATTTATGTTTTCTTTGAATTTCCTATTCGTACCCTTTACCAATTTTTTTCATTTAATGTTTAGGATAAACAGAGCACTCATAGATTATCAAGTAGGAACAAAATAGAAAAATGGACATAGGATATGAAAAGGCAGTCACAGGAGAGAAAATCTAGGTGGTCAGTGTATATGAAGAGACTCATTTGTTACTAATCAGTAAAATGACAAGGAGATTTCATACTCATCAGGATGGAGAAATTAGAGTTATAAAATATCTTACTGGCAGAGATGCAGAGAATAGGAATACTTGTGTAAAACTAAATTGCTACAGCATTTTAGGAAAATAATCTAGTAGCATCTATGAAAGTTACCTTTCCTAAGAATTTATCCCATAGAAATGTAAGCACTAGGAAGTGTGTGTACAAAGATGTTCAGTACTGCTTTTTTTGGAGTCAACAGAAGACTGAAACAAAGGGAATATGAATGCCCTTCTCTAGAGGATGTTTGAATAAATCCACACCACAGAATATCATGAGTCATTAACAAAAAAAAATCAAGTTAATGCAAAGATGCACAAGAGTATATATAGTATCCCATTTTTATAAATCAAATAAAAATCTTTATAAATGTATACATGCATAATATATAGAGATAGAGAAAATATGCAAAGATGTACTGTCTTTTTTTTTAATATGCAATTTATTGTCAAATTGGTTTCCATACAATACCCAGTGCTTATCACAACAGGTGCCCTCCTCAATACCCATCACCCACCCTCCCCTCCCTCCCACCCCCCATCAACCCTCAGATTGTTCTCAGTTTTTAAGAGTCTCTTATGGTTTGACTCCCTCCCTCCCTCTCTTTTTTTTTTTTTTTTTTTTACTTCCCCTCCCCCATGGTCTTCTGTTAAGTTTCTCAGGATCCACCTAAGAGTGAAAACATATGGTATTTGTCTTTCTCTGTATGACGTATTTCACTTAGCATAACACTCTCCAGTTCCATCCACATTGCTACAAAAGGCCAGATTTCATTCTTTCTCATTGCCAAGTAGTATTCCATTGTGTATATAAACCACAATTTCTTTACCCATTCATCAGTTGATGGACATTTAGACACTTCCCATAATTTGGCTATTGTTGAGAGTGCTGCTATAAACATTGGGGTACAAGTGCCCCTATGCATCAGCACTCCTGTATACCTTGGGTAAATTCCTAGCAGTGCTATTGCTGGGTCATAGGGTAGACCTATTTTTAATTTTTTAAGGAACCTCCACACTGTTTTCCAGAGTGGCTGCCCCAGTTTGCATTCCCACCAACAGTGCAAGAGGGTTCCCGTTTCTCCAGATGTACTGTCTTAATGTGGGTTATGGGGATGGAATGAAGTTGGGGTAGAAGGATGCTCCAAACAAAAAAATGAGAAGGGGGAATAAAAATTAAAAATTGTGTTAGACTTAAATAGACATTTCTTCAAAGAAAGTATATAAATTACCAATAAACACACGGAAACATGCTCAACATTACTAATCGTTAGGGAAATGCAAATAAAAACCATGACGAGATACCACCTGATACCCATTAGGATTGCCGTTATAAACAAACAAAAACAATAGCACAACATCGCAAGTGTTGGTAGGGATATGGACGAATTGCAACCCTTGTGCACACTGCCGGTGGGAATGTAAAATGGTACAGCCACTATGGAAAACTGTATGGTGGTTCCTTTAAAAAAAAATAGAATTACCATATGATCCAGCAGTTTTACTTCTGGATATATACACAAAAGAATGGAAAGCAGAGCCTCAGAGACATTTGCACAGCTATGTTCATAACAGCATTATCATTCACAATAGACAAATGATAGAAGCAACGCAAGTGTCTATTGGTGGGTGAATGGATAAAATAAAATCTATATACATACAATAGAATATCATTCAGCCTTAAAAAGGAAGAAGATTCTGACACATGCTACATACAACCTGGATGAACCTTGAGGACATTATGCTTAGAGAAATAAGCCAGTCACAAAAAGATAAATATTGCATGATTCTTTTTATATGATACCTCTAGAGTTTGATAGGTGTAGAGTTTGGGTTTTGCAAGATGAAGAGAGTTCTGGGGATTGGTTACTCTACAGTGTGAGTGTACTTAACACTTCTGAACTGCACACTGAGAAACAGTTACATTGGAAATTGTAGTATTTTTTTTTTGAAGTATCAATAACATCACTTCTGTGCAGCAAAGCAAATTATTTAAATAAACGTGTAATTGCATTTAAGAAATTAAAGACCTAAAACAAATGTAAGCTTTTAAATAAATTCTAATTGGTGGGGCAGATTTTCAAATATAGGACCAAAGATTCAGGTTACTCATAAGCTGTAACTTCTTACTTTGTTGTAAGAATCCTTAGATTCTTTCTAGAAAATTAGGATCTGAGTAAGGCAAGCCAAGTGGTATTTTTCTTACACACATACATGAAAAATTCTATAATGATGAGAGTGTAGTTACATTAAATAAAAATATTAGCTTTTTTCTATAAGATAGCCTTTTTAAGTTTGTTTTTTCATTCTACCATTTCTTTTTAAGAGAAATACCAGTAGACAGACAAAGCCACTCAAAGTTCAAGTTATGCATTCGTCTATTGTGGCACATCAGAATTTTGGTTTGAAACTTTTGTCTTGGCTGGGAAGTATTATTGGATATTCAGGTAGGTTCAAAAAAACTATTTTGGAAAAAAAAATCAAGTGAAATAATTTCTTGCTTTAATTTCACATTTTAAAATACCATCTCAGAATATCTTTATGCACAGAAAAACCCACATTTCCCATATTTTGATCCACAGGATTTTTTATATGCATACAAAGGATTCTGTCCTCAAATAAATGCAGGAAATATTGGATTAAACAGTGGTAAATGACATTAGTATGCTAATGAAATCTAAATCTCACAGACTTGATACAAGAACTTTTTTTTTTAAACAACATTCTGTGGAACTCTGTTCCACTGAGCAAGCTGGAGAATACAAGTGTAAATAAAACCTAAATGATTACCAGTTTAGAGGATACAACACTAATGTTGAAATTTTTGTTTTGACTCCTCCAGATTTTGGTTACTAATAATTTGCAGCTCTGAACACTTGCAAATTGAAGTCACTGATTTGTATTTACTGTCTTTGTCTTTCCACAGTCCACAAATTAAATCATCTTTCTAACGTGGTGGTAACAGAACAAAGAACTCTCATGTCTAATGCCAAAAGTACAAGTTTGGCATATAAAATATAACACAAAAGAGAAAAACAGGAATACATCTAAGCTGTTTGTCATACTGTTTTTCAGGCAAGAGAGGTGGTTTGGATAAATGACCTTCTGAGGTTTATTATAAAGAGAATTTCTAAAATATTTATCTTAAAAGAACATTGCCACATTGTGAACTGACAGTTGAAAATATTGAGGTGTGGAAATTTAGGAGACCATGTTTGCTTGCCTTTTAAATAAATGTCTCTCCAGTTATTTTTGTTATCCTCGTATATTTGAGTTTTGGTGTTTTCTATTGGATACCTGTGTGCCAAATTCTGTGCTACAGTAGTAATGAATAGTAGTATCATGGAAGCAATTTTCTATCAAGAAATTTTTTGAGATATTTACCTGAAATAATTTAAAGACTTTATCTTTTATTTAATATTTATGTAAGTGTTTCTCTTTAGCCTTGTAAAAAATTTCTATTCAGTGACTTTTAGAACTAAATTTTAAAATTACTCCATTTTTACCTGATTATTTTGCATGCTTCTAGAAGACTAAAAACAGTAATTTTAATTATAAAGTATGAAACAAAAAGGTTATTGAAGTTTTGTTAATGCTTATGTTCATATTTGAAGAACTTTTTTTTTTTTTTTTTTTTTTTTTTAAGTTCAGCATTTAGAAGATGTAGCAATTTCTCTTCCAGGACCTCTTCATAGTAGGTACACATAGGTACACAGGGAACGTTTGTTTAATGAATGGAAGCATTTTGCAGAACACTAATAAATGGACTGAGATACAGTACAGAGGCTATGCATTTTTTTTTAATGGTAGCACTATTCTATATTACACCTACCTTCAGTTATCATGGGATGTAACAGTTTTGCTATAATCTGGTTTAATTAGCATAGGTCCTTAAAGAACAGTATTTAAATTTTTTACAACATAAGAGATCGTTGACTTTCTGATAGACTTATATTTTGGTATTCTCGAATAAGAATTGGTATATAATGCAGGATTTAGAATTTTCCTCCTTTTTGTGAAAATGTTAATAAAATAGTTAATATATTTACCTTTTCTGAATAAATTTGACCTTTAGTAAACATGTAAAATTCTATAGATTCGTTAGAACATTTCTATTAAAATGTCATTTTATTTTAATACTTAAAGTTACTATTTCATGACTACTTTTCTTCCTGTTTTAGATGGGCTTCGCCGAATTTTATGTCAAGTCGGTTTACAAGAAGGGCCAGATGGTGAAAACTCTTCTCTGGTGGATAGATTGATGCTTAATGATTCCAAATTGTGGAAAGGTAATCTTTTAACTACTTTCAAGGTATAGGGGAACCTTAAATAGGTAATTGGGAAACTGGTTTTTTTTTTCATTTGGGAAGGTATTTAATAAATATACTTAACAGTTTTTAGAATAAGTACATGTAGTCTTGTTCTCTGGAAGAAACAAAAACAGATTTTGGAGTCCAAGACCTAAAGTAAATAACCTTTATATTTTGTTAGAAAACCATTTTTAGAAAAACCAATTTTTTGAGAAGCAGATTGCAGGGTGCCTGGGTGGCTCAGTCAGTTGAGCATCTAACTCTGGATTTCAGCTCAGGTCATGATCTCATGGTTCATGAGATAAAGCCCTGTGCCGGGCACTGTACTGATAGCACAGAGCCTGCTTGGGATTCTCTCTCTCTCTGTCTGTCTCTCTCTGCTCTGTCCCCCCCCATTAATAAATAAACATTAAAAAAAAAAAGTAGATTGCAAATATTTTATACTGAATAACATGTACAGTTTTGCCCTTGAGACTTAAAATACAATTGTTCACATAAATACTTTGGAAATTGGGGCGCCTGGGTGGCGCAGTCGGTTAAGCGTCCGACTTCAGCCAGGTCACGATCTCGCGGTCCGGGAGTTCGAGCCCCGCGTCGGGCTCTGGGCTGATGGCTCAGAGCCTGGAGCCTGTTTCCGATTCTGTGTCTCCCTCTCTCTCTGCCCCTCGCCCGTTCATGCTCTGTCTCTCTCTGTCCCAAAAATAAATAAAAACGTTGAAAGAAAGGAAAAAATAAATAAATAAATAAATAAATAAATACTTTGGAAATGTAATTTTTGGTTTGTTTGATATATCCTTATTTTACATCTGCTCTTTTCGTAAAAGGTGCTAGGAGTGTGTATCATCAGTTGTTCATGAGCAGTCTACTTATGGATTTGAAATATAAGAAACTGTTTGCTGTTCGATTTGCAAAGGTAAGTAGTTTCTCAGTTTTGAAATTTAACAAAATAGGTTATATATGGAGTAAATATAACCTGTGATTATATCCAGGCTTTGTAATATTAGCAACTAATAATAATATGTTACTTGTTGATTTTAAACCCTAAGAAACTTTGTAAGTGATCTTTTTATCTTTTATCAATAGAGTAAAATTCTAGCTGTAAGACTTTTCTTGTTCATCACCTGCCGCGATAATACAAATATCCAACTGTGAAATGTGTATGATCTAAAATGATAAATGAAGAATTTAAACTTATGCCGTGGTGAATTATGGTACTATTCTCATTGAGATTTGTATAAGGAAAAGATCATCTTAGCTGAAATGGCATGGATATATGGATGTGATTTTAAGAATCATGAATTCTTGGAGTTCCTGGCTGGCTCAATCAGAAGAGCATGTGACTATCTCAGGGTCATGTGCTGGAGCCCTATGTTGGGTGTGGAGATTACTTAAAATAAATAAAACTTAAAAAAAAAGAAGAAGAATCGTCAACTCTTGGTTGTTGATATTGTTGAAGTATGTTCTCCCTTTCCATAGTATGTGCTTGTTTTTTTGTTTTCACCTGAATTAGGAATTCTTAAGGAAGCATATGAGGATCATTTGGGGAGCTCTTTCAAAATATATATATATATATATATATATATATTTATATTTGTGTATCATTCTTAAACTTGCTGAAAAGCAGATTCACCAAGAATGGTGTCTAAGCATGTGTCCTTTGAAAGAGCCATCAGGTGATTCTGATATACATCCATAAGAAAGAAAAGTCTGGTTTCATCAGAGACCATGTAACACTGCTGTGGTTTAGCCCTGCCAGTATATACAATAACATCCCAGCATTTTAGAAGCTATTGCTCCTATTTAAGCTCATAAATTGCCATCATGCGTGAGAAGATTGTATAGTGAACCGGTATTTATACAAAATTTAATTGGTAGAAGTCATTTCAGTTATCATTCTCATAGCAGTGTTATCTTAATTGATTCCTCCAGCACTGACTTTTCATTATAATCCTTAAACATTTGGTCAATGTGGATTAGAGGTGAATCTCCCCCTTGTTGTTTAGAATTACCAGCAGTTGCAGAGAGATTTTATGGAGGATGATCACGAGCGAGCAGTGTCCGTGACTGCTCTGTCTGTCCAGTTCTTCACTGCACCTACTCTGGTGAGTAGTGCTTGCCTTTTCTTTGTAACTGATAGCTGGCACTCCTTGCCTTTTTTTGCCTTCTTAATAGAACTATGAGCGTTTGCAGAGTGATTATGTGACAGATGACCACGACAGAGAGTTTTCAATCGCAGACCTCTCGGTTCAGATATTCACGGTTCCTTCACTTGTAAGTACGAAAAGATTAAGAAGAACTTTCTTGTTTTCCATTGACAGAAGTAAAGCCTTAAAATAATAGAGAATGAAGATCTGTATATTCCTGAATAGAATAATATTTTATTAGTGGATGATAGGACGTTAGGCACCTTCAACCATTCTAGAACATATCCTTCAGTATGTAATCTAAAGGGAAGAAATCATTTAAGCTTAATCTCTCTACTTTCTCATACTACTTCCCTGAGGTTTTGAACTGATGAGTTAAAAATTAAACTGAGTGGTTTAACACATGCATCCATTAGAAACAGCATATTGTATACAAACTCATATTTTGAGAAGCTCCCTCCCCCATCCCCGTAAGGGAAAGGATAGCTAAGGCAACTGAATTACAATGACTGTGGGTGGTCTTGTACTAAGTTTCACTAGTTGCTCAGGAAGGCATCACTATGTTTTAGTGCTATACAGAAATTAAAATTCATATTTCATTAATTTAACAAAAATGTATTGAGCATCCATGATTTATCAGGCACAGTTCTAGGCTTTGGGAACACCGTAGTGAACAAAAACTGATGCTGTCCTTGGCCTCATGGAACTTAAAATAATGGGAAAGACTCACAGAATTCATTAATTAAAATTATAATGAAAACTCAAGAATTTGGTTGTTTTGGGGTGCCTGTGTGGCTCAAATCGTGAGCTCACAGTTCACGAGTTCAAGCCCTGTGTCAGGCTCACTGCTGTCAGTGCAGAACCCGCTTTGGATCCTGTCCCCCTCTTTCCTTGCCCCTCCCCCACTCACTCTCTCTCAAAAAATAAAAATAAACATTAAAAAATAAATAAAATTTAAAAACATAATTTGGTTGTTTTGAGAGAGAATAATAGATCTGACCTTTTCCCAAAGTTCAGAGACAGATTCCATAGGTAAGGCACCTTTATGTGGAGTCATGAAGGAAAGTTCATTTAAAGGGACCAGCACTTGAGAAAGTCTGGTGAGGTAGGAAAGTTCCTATACAGGAAACAGAAGGAAAGCCAGCACAGTTGAAGATTCTTGAACACGGAATAAAATGTGACCAGAAATGAAGGTGGTGGGTGCCAGATTGTATAGAATTAAGAGTACGGTGTGGTTATTTTACTAATGAGGTACCTTTTCCAGTTTTTTTGTTCATTTGTCTTTAATGAGCATTTTTCCCCCCAAATTACCTTTATGTTCATTTAGTACAGTTGAAGCTATCTGAAGTCTGTTTAACCACTAATGAGATATTATAGGCCAAATTAAAGATTTTGGTTTTTATTTGAAGACTATGGGAAGGCAGTGAAGAGTTTTAAATGGTAACATTTACATCATCACGTTTGTGATTTTTTAAAAGATCATGCTGTTTGTAATTTGGAGAACAAATTGACAGGGGGGCAAAAGCAAGTGTGCGGAACCTCATTAGAACCTGATGCAATGATCCAGACCAGAGTTGGTGGCAACTTGAGCTGGGATCGTGGCAGCAGATATGAGTGGTGAGAGAGATTTAGGTAGTAAAATCCATAGGACCAGCCAGACTTGGGTTTGAGGGGTCAGTTGGTGATTGGTTGTTAGATTCAAGGGAAAGTATAAAGATGATTCCCAGGTTTGTAACCTGCAGCCCAGTAAGTGTTGTGCCACTTGCACAGGGGGGGTTGGAGAATGAGTAGGATTTATGAAGAGAAAGAGTGATGCTTTCATTTTAGTCAGGGATGTTTGAGAAGCCCCTGAGATAATCCCATGTGTATCCAGATGTTTCCTCCATTGATCTTTTTGTCTATTTCCATGTCAGAACCCAGTTTTAATAATTTTAGCTTAATATTCTATTTTGATATCTTCTAGAGCTAAATCCTTTAGTATTAAAGATGAACTAAAATCAGTTTGTCAATTCTTCCCTCCCCCCCCCGAAAAATGAAAGACACATTAGGATTTTGATTGGAAAGGTATTGTATTTATAGATTCTTTGCGAAGAGCTGATATCTTTGCAATATTAAATATCTTCATCCAGGAACATAATTTGTCCTCATGTGTGAGGTTTTATTTTATGCTCTTAGTACAAGCTTTATAGTTCTCTTGTTAGGTCATACACATTTTTAATTTGGCTATGGCTTGTATGTAGAAAAAGTACTGATATTTGTAGATTCATCTTGTATCTGGCCCTCTTATTAACATTTCTTCTAACAGTTTGTGCTGATTCTTTGGGATTTCTAATAATCTACAAGTAATTTTTGTTCCTTCTAATATTTCAACTTTTAATTTTTACTTCTTGTGTGATTCCTTTAGTTAGAAACACTAGAAAAAAATAGTGTATGTGTTCATTTACTCAGAGCTCATTTATTTAGCACCTTTATTGAGTAGGTACTGTTTTGGGCCCTGGAGGTAAGCATTGCAGTAAACAAAGCAGACAAAAGTCCCTGTTACCACGGAATTTATAGGCTGAGAAGAAACAGATATAAAAACATTTGCATACTGTTTATAAATCAAGCGTTGGTAAGTGCTATGAAGTAGAAAAGCAGGTTAAGGGGATCGAGAGTGACAGTGGCGGGGGGGGGGGGGGGTGCTCATATTTTATACATATCAGAAGGCCGCTCAGAGAAGTGGTTTTTGAACAGGAAACTGAAGGAAGTGGGAGATGAGTCGTGTGACTAACTGGTGGAAGATGAATTCATCTGAGATGAATGTGCACTTGGCATTTTGGAAGAAGGAACCCCAGACAGGCCAGAGTTGCTAGATAAATGAATGGTCAGTGACCTCACTGAGTTTAGGGATAGGGGTGAAGATGCAGTGGGTAAGGCCATTGCAAGAGCTTAGGTCTTTTGCCTGAAGAAAGTAGAAGAAGGCAAATAATAAAGAGCAGAAATTAATAAAACAAAACAAATATACATGAGAAAAATCAATACAACCAAAAAAGTTGGTTCTTTGAAAAGACCAAAGAAGGGCGCCTGAGTGGCTCAGTTGCTTGAGCATCCGACTTCAGCTCAGGTCATGATCTCACGGTCCATGAGTTCGAGCTCTACGTTGGGCTCTGTGCTGACAGCTCAGAGTCTGGAGCCTGCTTCGGATTCTGTGTCTCCCTCTCTCTAACCCTCCCCCGTTCCTCTCTCTCTGTCTCAAAAATAAACATTAAAAAAAAAAAAGACCAAAGAAAAGGAATAGATTTCTAGAAAGTCTAATAGGAAAAATAGAAAAATTTAATTTTATTTTTTTATTTTTTTTTTTACGTTTATTTATTTTTGGGACAGAGAGAGACAGAGCATGAACGGGGGAGGGGCAGAGAGAGAGGGAGACCCAGAATCGGAAGCAGGATCCAGGCTCTGAGCCATCAGCCCAGAGCCCGACACGGGGCTCGAACTCACAGACTGAGAGATCGTGACCTGAGCTGAAGTCAGACGCTTAACCGATTGAGCCACCCAGGCACCCCGAAAAATTTAATTTTAAAAAGGACTATAGGGGCGCCTGGGTGGCGCAGTCGGTTAAGCGTCCGACTTCAGCCAGGTCACGATCTCGCGGTCCGTGAGTTCGAGCCCCGCGTCAGGCTCTGGGCTGATGGCTCGGAGCCTGGAGCCTGTTTCCGATTCTGTGTCTCCCTCTCTCTCTGCCCCTCCCCCGTTCATGCTCTGTCTCTCTCTGTCCCAAAAATAAAATAAAAACGTTGAAAAAAAAAATTAAAAAAAAAAAAAGGACTATAAAAAAATCACCGATTTAAAAAAAAAACAGATTTTTACAGATATTAAGGAGAAAAGAAGGCAATATTGGGACCAACTTAAATCAATATATTTGGAAATTTGGATGAAATGAACAGATTCCTAAGAAAATCCACAGGTTATTAAAAGAGAAACAAGAAACAGAATCTTTAATTATAATAAAAATTTTCTCACAAAGAAGTCTCCGGGCCCAAATGGCTACACTGGAGAATTCTTCCAAACGTTTGAGAAAGAAATAACACTGGTCTTACATAAATTTTTCCAGAAAACAGAGAAGGAGAATATACTGGCCAGTTTAATTGAGTTTTCTGTAATCTTGATACCAAAACTCAACAAGGCATTCATTACAAGAAAAGAAAATTACTGGGGCACCTGACTGGCTCAGTCGGTTGAGCATCTGACTTCAGCTCAGGTCATGATCTCACGGTTCTGGTTCATGAGTTTGAGCCCCACTTGGGCTCGAGCCTGGAGCCTGCTTCAGATTCTGTGTCTCCCTCTCTCTCTGCCCCTCCCCTGCTCGCTCTCTCTCTCTCTCTCAAAAATTAAAAAAAAATTTAAAAAGAAGGAAATTACCGTCTAATCTCTCTCACATATGAGGTTGCATAAATCAAATCAAGCATTATAGAAAAAGGATAATACATCACAACCCCATTTGGTCTTTTTCCTTAATGCAAGAGCAGTATAGCATTTGGGGGAGGAATCAGCTGGCATTACTTACCTTATTAACATGAAAAGAAAAAAATTGTATCAAATGCTTTCCCGGAATTCATAAAAATTCAACACTCATTCATAATTTAAAACAAAAATACCCCATAGCAAAGTAGGAATGAGAGAAAACTTTTAATAGAGTACCTAAGAACAAAACAAAAAACAGAAACCTAAAGCAAACATTGTACTTAATGGTATTAAAAGCTTTCCCCCTGAGATTAGGAATGAGAAAGATTCCTGCTTTTATTCACCACATGGTAGACTGCCATTCTTTCTGTAATTTCTTGAGATAGATGTTTAAGTCATTGACTTTCAGCCTTTCTTTGCTGATATAAGGCTTAAGTTTCTAAGCACAATGTAAGCTGTATTTCATAGTTTTGTTATGTCCTATTTTTATTATACAGTTCAAAAACTTCACTGAGTTCCTTAGTGATCTCTTTCTTGACCCATTTTTTCTTCGTGATTAAATGTCTTAGAAATATATTGCTAAATTTTAAAACACTTGGGCATTTTCTAATTATTTTGTTATGAATTCTAGCTTAATTTCACTGTGATCAGAGAACATGATCTGATTTCAGTCCTCTGTTGAGTGTAGCTTTGTGGCCCAGAATTTTTTCATTTTTGGTAAATGTCCAATGTGGACTTGAAAATAATGTATATTCTCCTTTATCATTGGGTACAGTGTTTCTATATGTCACTTAGGTGAAGTGTGTTCATTTTCATTGTGTAAATCTTTTTTTGTTTTGTTTTTTTCTTTTTGTAAATCTTTTATATACATACTAATTTTCTGTCTGTTTGTTCCGTCAACTATTGAAGCATCTATAAGATGGGCTATATAAGTCTCCCACAGTGATTGTTGGATTTGTCTTTCTCTTTTTGTTTTTTGTTTTGGTTTTTTTGAATGTTTATTTATTTTTGAGAGAGAGAGAGAGACAGAGTGTGAGCAGTGGAGGGGCAGAGAGAGAGAGAGAGGGAGACACAGAATCTGAAGCAGGCTCCAGGCTCTGAGCTCTCAGCACAGAGCCCGACATGGGGCTTGAACTCACAAACCATGAGATCATGACCTGAGGTGAAGTCAGACGCTTAACCAACTGAGCCACCCAGGCACTCCAATACTTTCAAATTTTGTTTCCTTGGAGTAATTTATCTAATATTATAGCAACAACTCCTTTTTTTTTTTTTTTTTTTTTTTGGTTAGTGTTTGTATTGTATGTCTTCTCCATTGTTACATTTTTAAGTTTTGTGTGCCCCTAAATTAAACTTGTATCATTTTTTAAAAGCATGTATTTCGGATTTGTTGTTTATCCAACCCGACACTCCTAATGATATAAGCAGGTTACTGCCCATTTAATGTAATTACTGGTATATTTGGCTTTGTATTTGCCATCTTATGTTTTTTTTTTTCCTGTTTGAACCCACCTGTTTTGTGTTTTTCCCTTCTCTCTTACCTTCTTTTAGATTAAATAATTGTTATTTCTTTTCCCCCCTATTAACTTGTTAGTTGTACATTCACTTAGTATTCTCTTAAGGATGACTCAACAGCAGTTTTACTCAAAGTGTCAGTAATGACAGGATAAAAGGTTTGGACCAGAATGTGAACCAACATACTGTTGCTCTCAGCAAAACTCCTGCTGTGAGAAACAAATGTCAGCTAAATTAAACTGTTACAAGTAGTTGATTTGCCTTCTTGTCACAACTGGCAGCAAGCAGTTGGCAGGCCACTGGTCCACGGAGTAGCTTTCAGTAGCACTGCCCTTGAAGTTAGGACGTGCACCCCTGATATTGCAAGCAGGTACCATATTTCAGCCCCTGAAGAGTGGAAGTCTGGACTTCACCATTCAGCCTTTGCTGGTGTAGATGGGGATAGAGCTACAGTTTTTTCCGTAGTGGTTGGCTAGAGTGGAGGGGTTATTGTCGGAAAGTTTTCTGTCCTGCTGAGTTACTTCTTTCCTGTGGCTGACAGAGCAGGCTTTTATTGGGGCTTTTTAAAAAAGCCTGTGCCCATTGGCATTTTCAGGTTGCCAGCTTCTTAGATCTCTCTGCTGTGTCTTTTCTTGGGGTCTCTGAGGTCCCTAGCCAGTCTGCCTTCTTCTGGCCACCATTCTGAATCTTGTGGTGGTCTTTTGCATATGATGTCCAGAATTTTGGACATGGTGTACTTAGTGGGAGGACTAGAGAAAAGTACATCTACTCTCTCTTGCCTGATTCCTGAAGCAAAAATCCACTCTTTTTTTTTTTTTAAGATTCCAATTTTCTGATAAAATCCTCCATTTTTTCCTCAATTTTCTGAACATGTAAATCTTAGCTGTGTCATGGTCTTATAATGTCATTATCTAGATCATTTGTATTCTATTCCGATTTAATTTTTTTGTAATATTTTACCCCTTTTGGTTTTTTTAGTCATTTGGAATGCTTAATAACTTTTTATTGGCATTTTGTCTTAGGTTTCAGCAGTCTTGCTATGATTTATGTAGGTTTGGTTTTCTTTATAGATATTGGAGTTTGTAGATACTGTATCTCTAGGCCGGTGGCTTTCTCGGTTTGGGAAATTTTGTAGTCATTCACATATGGTTTCTGCCCCATTCTCTTTCTCATTGCCTTCCGACAGGATGGTTTTCATTAGAAAATCTTAAGACTCTGTGTAATATCTTCCTCCCAAGAATAGTCCCCTTACTGTGAGGCAGATAGAGTGAGGCAATCAGTCCACTGCGGGATTGCCGTGACTCCAGGTTGTTTTGGCAAGACTCTGTCTTCTGGTCCATCCTCATCCCGCAACGTTGCCCTGGGAGGGCTCCCACTTTAGAGCCTGGAGTGCTCACTAGAGTTCCTCCCCTCTGTAGGCTCCTGAACTCAAGTTTTGTTTCCTCAGCTTGCTGAGGCTGCCACATCACTCCTTTGCCCTTCTAGACTTTCTGCTCTTAGACTTCTGTCCTGCACAGCTTCAGAATTTTGCAAATGTCTTAAGGGGAAAACTGGAAGAAAGTTGGACTCCATTCCCACCCTTGTGTTCTTGCTAGAATCCTGGGCACCTCACACCATGGGACAGCTAAAATCTCAGGGTCTTCTCCCCATTACTAGCAGCTCTGGCAGACTCTTTCCTGGGATCTTCAGTCCCATTTTGCCACACTCCCAGAAGAGGGAGATGCTGAGGGAAAAGCAGCTGCAGGATGTTGGCTCACCTCCCTGTGCCGCTCCCCTTCTCGAAGGTTTTATCCCCTTGAACCCTTGTGGCCTCAGGGGGTCTCTAATGATTTCAGACTTTTTGTTTCTAGTTGATCTTTTCTGGTTGTTCTTGGTGGAAGTGTTGGTCCGCCTCAAGCTTATCCCATCATGACAGGAAGAATGCATGTAATAGTTTCTTGAAAAAGCACCATTAGTGATTCATATGCATATCTCTGCTTAAAAACCACTTGACAGGGGCGCCTGGGTGGTGCAGTCGGTTAAGCGTCTGACTTCAGCCAGGTCACAATCTCGTGGTCCGTGAGTTTGAGCCCCGCGTCAGGCTCTGGGCTGATGGCTCAGAGCCTGGAGCCTGTTTCCGATTCTGTGTCTCCCTCTCTCTCTGCCCCTCCCCCGTTCATGCTCTGTCTCTCTCTGTCCCAAAAATAAATAAAAAACGTTGAAAAAAAAATTAAAAAAAAAAAAAACCACTTGCCCTAGATATTAGTGAAATGTTTCATATGAGTGATAGAATCCCATTTATTGGTCTTTTGGGTTAACTGAAAATTCAGCCTTCATTTTTAAATAGTTTGGTCAAGAGCCAGTACTAATTCAAGTGACAAGACTATCTTACTTGTTCTAACTTGTTTTGATCAAATGTACCCTGATTTATAGTCAGCATTACCCCTGTATGCTCTGTCATATTTAGTTTAATTAAAAGTGTGTGCACAGGCCATTATTATTCAGTAAAGTTTTTCAGAGTCTTAGGGGGAATGTTGGCCCATTTTGAATATGCTGTTAGATATGTAATGAGCCTTACAACACAAAATTGAATATAAATTACATAAAATGAATAAAACTGTAGTTAAGGTAAGTAGCAGTAATATATTTTAAAGCAAAGTGAATTGTAGGCATATAAAAATCAAGCAGTGTTTTAGGGTGAGTGGTAAGAAGTACTGGAACTGTATAATAATGTTAGATTTTTAATGTTAAAGATTACCTTGAAAGGTTAGCAACAATCTAGGCATGAGGTGATAAAGCCAAGCACCAACTTTTTTGTCCTTCTTTTCTGTTGGAACCTTGGAAAATATGCTTTCTTAAGTTTTCTTTTTAGAAATAGCAATGCCTGAATAACTCCCATTTTGTTTCATTTTTTAAATTTTTCTTTTAACGTTTATTTATTTTTGAGAGACAGCGAGAGACAGCACAAGCAGGGGAGGCACAGAGAGAGAGAGAGAGGGAGACACAGAATCCAAAGCAGACTCCAGGCTCCGAGCTGTCAGCACAGAGCCAACACGGGGTTCAAACTCATGAACCACAAGATCATGACCTGATTCAAAGTCGGACACTTAACCAACTGAGCCACCCAGGTGCCCCATAACTCCCCTATTTTAATGGGACAGTACTAATGGGCTAGCTGCCTTAATTGATTTTTTTTAATTTGGCACCCACGACAGTTAGAATCCAATCCAAAATTATGCGCTGGATAAACTCTTTTTAACATTCATCTGAAACTGAAAATGCTAAATAAATGCCTTTGTTGGTGAGATTCACACTCCATGAATATTAAATTGTCTCTACCAAACTTCCATCAATTTTTGGTTATAAGTCTTACCAGCAAGCTCTACAGAGTTTTTGTAAGTCAGTGAAATTTAAGTTTTCCCAAATCCCCTAATAGAGCAAACAAAAAACCAACAAAGAATATCCTTTTATCTTAACCTATCAGTACCTTCTCTTTTTCAAGCTGGACTTTTGTCTTTACTGTGTAGGAAACTGAACAGAAGTTAATCCTGTTGACTTTTGAGGTTCTTAGACCCTAACTCTTGGCAACGTGATGATGACTTTTGAGTTTTTCAAAGGAATATTTAACTTTATAGATTTTCTCTTTATCTGATGACCTCAGAACTTAACCTTTACATTAAGAACACAACTTTACTATATTCTTAGACTTCTGTCTTCTGTACTTTTTTGTCCTACTTTTTGGTGCAACTTTCTACATTGTTAAATGCTTAATGAGAGACCTAGTTATATAGTCCCCCAGCACCAATAATAACTTGAACCTAGTTAGTCTAGAAAAGTATGATCCATTGTGGAAGAGTAATAATGAGGTATTCAAATAATACTAGATCTTCTGGGGGCACCTGGGTGGTTCAGTCGGTGAAGCATCTGACTCGATCTCAGTTTAGGTCATGATCTCACAGTTCAGGAGTTCGAGCCCCTCATCCAGCTCTACATGGACATCGCGAAGTCTGCTTGGGATTCTCTCTCTCCGTCTGCCTTTATTTTTATTTAAAACTACTTACTGGGGCACCTGGGTGGCTCAGTCAGTTAAGTGTCCGACTTCAGCTCAGGTCATGATCTCACACTCCATGAGTTCGAGCCCCACATTGGGCTCTCTGCTGACAGCTCAGAGCCTGGAGCCTGCTTTGGATCTGTGTCTCCCTCTCTCTCTGCCCCTCCCCCACTCACACTCTGTGTCTCTCAAAAATATTTTTTTAAGAAAATAAAATTTTTTTTTAATGTTTGAAGTTGTGTTATTGAAGGCATGAGAGGAAATGTACACACTGTAGATGGACATATAAATTGGTGAGCTTCTTTGTGGAAACAATTTGTTGGTATCAGTCAAAATTTATAATGTACATACACTTTAACCCAGTAATCCACTTCTAAGAAATTATACTATTCATACATCCTTGCAGTGGTACACAGTTGATATTTGTTGCAACATCTTTTGTAATAAATAGCATAGGACTAGAAAAAGCCCTAATGTCTCATGTCTCACTGATAAGGGCCTGCCTGGCTAACTAAAGTATGATAGAAAAGAATACCTAATGATAGATATAAGGAATGAGGGGGGATCGCCTGGGTGGCTCAGGTCAGTTAAGCCTCCAGCTTCGGCTCAGGTCATGATCTCACGGTCCGTGAGTTTCAGCCCCACGTTGGCTCTGTGCTGACAGCTCAGAGCCTGGAGCCTGCTTCAGATTCTGTGTCTCCCTCTCTTTATGTCCCTCCCCTGCTTGCTGTCTCTCTGTCTCTCTCAAAAATAAACATTAAAAAACTAGGCAAAACAAAGAATGAGGGAATTTATATGAACTGATATGGGACAATCTCTAAAATATATGAAGTGAAAAAACAAGTGCGGAACAGTGTTTATAATATGCTATCTTTTGAGGGGGAGAGATAGATGTAATTAAATATGTGCATACTTCTATCTACTTAGTAACATCTAACCCGTATAGTATAAATGTATATATGTGTGTGTATATGCATATATGTATGTAGTATATACACATGCACCATCTCTAGAAGAATATGCAGGAAAACTAACAGAGACTGCCTTTGCAAGGGGGACCTTGGGAACTAGGAGACTTTTATCTGTGTGTGTGTGTGTGTGTGTGTGTGTGTGTGTGTGTGTGTGTGTATCATTTAAATGTATTTATTCAAAAATACATAGATATGTATATACATAGAAACAAGAACAAAAATAAATTTTAAAAAGGAGATTAAGAAGAAATATAGTTTCATACTGAGTTCTACAGAATCTGTGATATGAACCTCTGGATCCTAGAATAATTATACCATACCATTATAGGTATCTAAATGTCTCAGTTAAGGAAAATTTGCAGCCTGGTTCAGACCCCCTCACCCCGAGTTGTCTTTGAATAATGAGCCATGGATATGTCTCCTAACATTCTGGCATCTTTCTCCGTGATATAATTGTTGCTTCATACACATGGCAATTGGAGTAAGTAATTGTTATTTAGAAATACACAGTAATGCATTTATGATATTATATGTTTGCACTGAAAAAGGTTTAAACTTCAAAGAGCTAACCAATGTTGGTGACTTTTTTTTAGATTTCTAGTAAATAGGTTTTGATTACCATGTACTCTGATATACTTCGTCCTAGGCTCGGATGCTCATCACAGAGGAAAACCTAATGACCATTATCATTAAGACTTTTATGGACCATTTGAGACATCGAGATGCCCAGGGCAGATTTCAGTTTGAACGATATACTGCTTTACAAGCCTTCAAGTTTAGGAGAGTTCAGAGCCTTATTTTAGATCTCAAGTAAGCTTTTGTTGAATTATCCAACCACTTGCAATTTATAAAATGTCAGTGTTTACCCATATATTCATTGCTATTTTTATCTTGTTCAGGTATGTGTTAATTAGCAAACCAACCGAATGGTCAGATGATCTGAGGCAGAAGTTCCTGGAAGGATTTGATGCCTTTTTGGAATTACTCAAATGTATGCAGGTATGTATAAACTGACACATTTTAAAGGGAAATACTGGGGGCACCTGGGTGTCTCAGTTGATTAAGCGTCTGACTTTGGCTCAGGTCATGATCTCATGGTTCGTGAGTTCAAGCCCCACATCAGGCTCCTCACTGATGGTATGAAGCCTGCTTAGGATTCTCTCTCTGCCTCTCTCTCTCAAAATAAATAATCTCTAAAAAAATTTTTCAAAAATAAAAGGAAACACTTTCCTTTTCTTTCTTTTTTTTTTTTTTTTTGGTTCATTGAACTGAACATCTTTTTATATTCTTTTCATTTGGGACACATTTCTAAAAGAATAATTTGGGTGACTACAATTTGGACCAAGAAGCTCCTCTGTAATTAGAAACTCTTAGCACGGTGTAGAATGAATGAGATCCCAGCAGAAGTTCTGGCATCTGCTGTGTTGTTTTTTTTTTTTTTTGTATTTGGTTATTCTTTTGGTTACCATTAACATTCTTTCTTTGGGGATTGTAATTTTACAATTACAATATTTTACAATTTTACAATTACAATCTTTTTAATATTAGGCTTACGTGGAAGCATTGTCAAGTTAATTATTTAAGAAACTATAATGTTTGATTTTTTAGTTTTAATGTTTCCATATTTCTTTTTCTCTCCTTGATGTGATATTTGTATAATACAGTATAGATCTTATTCCCCTATGTTTAATTCTCTTCTTTGGAAACACCCCCATATACAGAACAGAATCTAGAAACAGAAGCCAACTGGTGTATTTAACCAGTTTTAACTGTAAGAAGGTAGATGATATCCCAAAATATCTGAGCTGCACCATTATGATTCTTTTAATAGCTATCCAGCTTTCGTAAGCAAGAAATAGCAAAATTGACTGATCATTTTTGGAAAACATTCTAGTTTCTGTGTTGGGTGGTGGTTCATGATGTTTAGTTTATTATAATACTTCTATGTTTTTTCTTATATCTGTAGAAACAATATCTACTTTGGTCATTTTATTTATTTTTTAAATGTTTTTATTTATTTTTGAGACAGAGACAGAGTATGAGCAGGGGAGGGGCAGAGAGAGAGGGAGACACAGAATCCGAAGCAGGCTCCAGGCTCTGAGCTGTCAGCACAGAGCCCGATGTGGAGCTCGAACTCATGGAGTGTGAGATCATGACCTGAGCTGAAGTCGGGCGCTCAACCGACTTGAGCCACCCAGGCGCCCCCACTTTGGTCATTTTAAATACTTTAGTATCCTCTATTTTCTGTTATTTAATCAGTTCTGACACACCAAGAGTAGTTAGGCTAGGTTCTAAAAAATGATATTCTTTTTTTTAATTTTTTTAATGTTTTTATTTATTTTTGAGAGACAGAGACAGAGACAGAGCACAAGTTGGGGAGGGGCAGAGAGAGAGACACACAGAATCTGAAGCAAGCTCCAGGTTTGATCTGTCAGCACAGAGCCCGACACAGAGCTTCAACTCATGAAGCGCGAGATCATGACCTGCGCCAAAGTTGGACACTTAACTGGCTGAGCCCCCGGGAGCCCCTAAAAAATTATATTCTTAATTAAGATTCTTTCAAAAATGTATATTCGTATGAAATAATATTTTACTTTCTGTTTTTCTTTTGTTTTGTTTTCGTTTTGCTTTTTTTTCTTTCTTTCTTTTTTTTTAATGTTTATTTATTTTTGAGAGAGAGAGAGAGAGAGAGACAGAGCTCAAGCAGGGGAGAGGCAGAGAGAGAGGGAGACACAGAATCCAAAGCAGGCTCCAGGCTCTGAGCTGTCAGCGCAGAGCCCGATGCAGGGCTCAAAACTGAGCCGAAGTTGGACACTTAACCAACTGAGCCACTCAGGCACCCCATGTTTTGCTTTCTTTTAGTGTCTGAGAAATTTTAGTTGCAGATTCAGAATAAGTATAAAGATTTTGTTGCAGTATATTGTAAAATATATTTATAAATTCAGTAACATTTTAAAAGCCTATCCAATTTCTTCTAATAGTTTGGTCTGTAGATGATAGGGTTAAAAATAATTTGAAGGATTGTTGCAGTGAAATATACATTTTATTGTTTAAAACATAAAAAAATTTGCCACAAATAATTTGTTTTATACTGGGATTTTTAATTTATATTTTAGAGACTGTTATATAAATATGTAATTTAGAGTTGGACTTACACTACTTATTCTTGTTAAAACTTCTACTTTGTATGTTTTTGTAATCAATATATATTTCTTCTATCTTATTTCTTAAGTGCCCATGTAAGAGAACAAATAAAATTTTAATCCATTTTAAATCTTTTTGCTTCCTTTAAGGGGATGGACCCAATTACACGTCAAGTAGGACAGCATATTGAAATGGAACCAGAGTGGGAGGCAGCCTTCACACTACAAATGAAATTAACACATGTCATTTCAATGATGCAAGACTGGTGTGCTTTAGACGTGAGTTTCCTCTAGGGGTAGGGGGTAAGGCGATAAATGGAGGAGGGGAAATAAACAAATTCCTCAGTAAATTCTGAGGAGATCTGGAGAGGATAGTAGTGATACTTAACTCATAAAACAGCATATTTTCCTCTCTTACCTATAAATTCCATAAAAGTTAAAATTCTGAATCCTCAGAAAAAAATTGGAAAATAGAGGAAGAAATAATCCACTCTCTCTCTTCTCTTATGTTACTATCTTCATTTTTTCCATAATCCCATCTAGATTTTGAGCATATAAAAAGAGTTTAGAAATTTATCCAAAAGTAAAGCTTTACAATTGTTACATTTGTTCTGTCTTAAAATTATTTTGCTTTCCTTTGGCTATAAAGTCTAGATGAGAGCCTGTGTAAGTTGAGAGGTAAGAGAAGACTTCTGTGAGATCTGAACTATGTGTCAGAGTTAACTGGTCAAAGAGTAAAACATATTCCTGACTGAGAGACAGCTGCATCATGCTCTGTGATAAGAAAGAGTATGGTTGGTCCAGAAGCTGTGAGAAGGCTCAGGTTGGAGCACAGAGGTTGAAGGTAGAAAAGTGGACAGGTGCCTGACTTTGCAGGGCCTTGGAAAGAAATTTGGGTTTTATTCTAACAAATTGAGATGCCACTAGCGGCTACCAAGCAGAAAAAGTGACATAACCCAGTTTACATGTTTTTTAAAGTTATTCTGTGTGGAAAATAGATGGAGGAGGGAAAAAGTAGAGAGATTTAATAGATGGTTGGCTTTCCTTTGAGTTACTGGAGGTGATCAGTGGCCAGGTTTGAGAGAAATTTAGAAGGTGAAATTGCCGGTTTGGGAATAGATTGGACAGTGGGAAATGAGGGAAAGGAGGGTATTGGAATAACTTCTAGATTTCCACAGCTGTATGGAGATGTCATTCACTGAGACAGGGCACTGGAAGAGGGGGAGTTGGGGGAGGGAAGATTGAATTTGGTGTTGCCTATATTGATATTTGAGGTACTTACGTACTGACTCTTGGTCAAATTTGAGGTGCTTATTCAATGTTGTAGAAACCCAGCCTTTTGAGTAACTTACAGAAAACCCTCTTTTTTAGGAAAAAGTGTTAATTGAAGCTTACAAGAAATGCCTTGCTGTATTGATGCAGTGTCATGGTGGTTTCACTGATGGTGAACAGCCAATCACGTTAAGCATTTGTGGACATTCAGTGGAAACTATCAGATACTGTGTTTCCCAAGAAAAAGTTAGCATTCACCTCCCAGTTTCTCGCTTACTTGCAGGTAAAGCATTTCTCCCCTCCCCCCCCCAAAGGACCCTGAAATCATCTTTTAAATTGTTGTTTGTGACTAATATTTATTGAGCACTTAGTACACATTATACTGAGAGTTTGCTAAGCATTGACTTAATCATCATCCGCCTGTGAGGTAGGTATTGTTATTGAATTTCCTTCACGGATGGGAAGACTGAGACACAGAGGTGACTTGCTTAATGTTATGTGGCGAGAAAGAGAGTGGGGATTGTGAGGTGGTTTGGCACCAGAAGCCATCTTTATAACAACCATACCGTAGCACTTCTTCAGACTTTTTTTTTTTTTTTTTTTTTGAGAGAGAGAGAGAGAGAGAGAGAGAGAGAGAGAGAGAGAGAGAACGAACATGCATGAGGGAAGAGCAGAGAGGCAGAGGGAGAGAGAATCCCAAGCAGGCTCTGCACTGTCAGCACGGAGCCCAATGCAAGGCTTCAACTCACAAACCATGAGATGATGACATGAGCCAAAGTCAAGAGTTAGATGCTTAACCTGAGCCACTCAGGTGCGCCCCCTTCAGACTTCTTCACTGCACTTAATCACCTGTTGTTACTGCTTAACTCAACCCAGATTTAAGGTCTGTGTTGTTAAATTCAAATTGCTGTATCACTTAAGTGATTGCTGGTAAACTGAAACCACCCCCAAATTTTTTTCTCTCCCTCCAAGCTTATTTATTGATAACCTTTTTAGGGATAGTTTTTTAATCATGAGTGGTTGATTTACAAGTCATTTATATTTGGTAGAATATTTGAGGCTGCCACCTTGCAGCAACCAAAAACTTTGAATATACATTCGTCCATCTCTGCAGACTCATTTCAGTATAGCTTCCTTCTGTATTTCTTGATTGCAGGGATTCTTTTTTTTTAATTGTAGGAAATCTTATCCTGCTCACATACTGTTGTTCCCTTTAGTTCCATTTTTAACTGAGAGAGTAGAAAGAAGTTCTAAAGGTAGCTATTTTTACTCATTGCAGCATTTGTAATTTGTCTTAAGTGTATGGCTCAGTAACCTAATATGACGTGAAAGTGGGGTGCGTGTGTGTATGTGTGTAAGAAATTGTAGAGAACTGATACCATTTCTTCCTTAAACGTTTGGTAGAGTTCGTCAGTGAAGACGTAAGAACCTGATACTTTCTTTTTTGGAAGGTTATTAACTACTGATTCCATTTCTTTAATGGATGTAAGTTAATTCTAGTTATCTGTTTCTCCTTGTATGAGTTTTGGTAGTTTGTGTTTTTCAAGAAACTGGTACATTTCATCTAAGTTATCAAATTTGTGGGCATAGGGCCATTCCTGGTATTCCTTTATTCTTTTAATGTCCATGGGATCAGGACTAATAATCCCTGTTTTCTGAAGGCAATTTTTCATTGTTCTGACCATTATCCCATCTTCCTCCTGCTAGAGCCTAGCATTAGAATAGTCTTCTGGAAGTTGTGAAGATTTAAGATAACTTAGCCATCTGGATATTAGTAGTACAACAAATGGAACAACAACCAAAAAAACAAATGGAACAACAAAAAAGCACTTAGTATGAAATTATGATTGTGGGAAGAAATCTCTTATTTTTGTAACTTGTTCAGGCCCAGTTGTGTTTCTGTAAGTGCTTTGAGCATCCTGAACCTGTTGATAGTCAATATGAGCGGGTAACAGCATGGTGTTGTGGAAGAGTATTCAGCTGGAGTGCAGGAACGTTGGTCCTGTTTACTGCTCAGCTGCTGATCTTTGCTGCCTTTAAAAATCTGGTTGTATGATGGAGGCTGATGCTGATAGTTACCCACAAGGAAAATAGTACCCTTCAGATGTACTAATTTCTGCCTAGGTGTCTACCACTCTCAGACCTTCTCAGTGAACATTTTTGAGCATTCTACTCACTGTTGATAAAGCTTGGCCTGAATGCTTATAATCTAATTGAAGAGCTAAGCAAACACATACAAAATAGTTCAAGAACAACTTGGAGTGTGTACTGATGGAGGTTGAGTGTCAGAGTGTCAGAATGAGACTCAAAATGTAGGTCTTCTCGGGTGACAAAAGCCTTAAGCCAGGCTTGACCCACATGGCCAACATCCACTGATAAGATTAGAAAAACCATTCCCTGTTTAGACAACATAAACAGGATAATTAATTCTTAAGTAACAGAATTAACTAAGGTGGAGCTATACAAGAGCCCTTTGCAGTCAGGAACTTAAGAGGCTTTGATCTTAAACTGGAAGTTCTGGGGAACTTAATTCTGAGATCAGGATCCACACAGACCATGAATCCCAGAACCAGTTTCCCTGTTCACTTGCCAGAAGGATCTCTCCTACTATACTTTAAATGGGAACAGACTCCATAGCCCAATGAAACATGACCCTTCAAGTTGGCATAACATATATAAATTGCTTTAATAGTTCTATAACTGCTTTTGTGTGTTTGTATGTCTAACATTTATCTCCATAAAATGTCATCCGTGTATATCAGTACATGTAATTAAGACTGTGGTTCTAAATGTGCCTTTGATCCAGAGGGTCATTAGAATAGCAATTAAAAAGCTTCATTTATGGATGCAATTCATTTTCTATCTTAATTTGTAATGGGATAAGTTCCCAAAGAAAAAGAGAAAAGAAGTTAGATACAAAGTTGAGTGAATATTTAGGACTTTTTTCTAAGTGACTTGCAGTTGTAGAAATACTTTTTTGTTTATTCTTCCATGCAGGTTTACATGTATTATTAAGCAAAAGTGAAGTGGCATATAAATTTCCAGAGCTACTACCTCTAGTAAGTAGTACTAACATTTAAAAGTAAATACCTATGTATTATGTTCCATGTATTTGCAATCAGTTTGAAACAAACTTTATTAAACAAGAGTTCTCCAGAAAAACAGAACCAGTGGAAGAGTGTATCCACATGCATGTGCACATGGGTATGTAAGTATGGAGAAAGAAAGAGACAGAAAAAAAAATGGATTTATTGTAAGGAATTGGCTCATGCACTTATGGGCCTGACAAGTGTGAAATATGCCTGCCTGGCAGTCTGGCATGGCAGGCTGAGGACCCAAGGAAGAGTTGATGTAGTCTGAGGACCAAAGGCAATCTGGAAGCAGAATTTGTTCATCCCGTGTTTTCTCTTAAGGCCTTGAACTAATTGGATGAGGTCCACCCACATTATGGAAAGTAATCTGCTTCACTCAGAGTCTACTGATTTAAAAATTAATCACGTCTACAAAATACCGTCACAGCAACATTAACTGGCGTTAATCAAAAACGGTGCCATGGCCTGTTCAAGTTGACACATAAAATTAACCGTCACACAAACGTACTTTGAGTAATTTTAACTACTGTTTTATATAAAGTTTCCATCCCTATCAACCAGTCTTCTTCATAGAGTTGAGATTTTTGAGTATTTTTTTTTGTTTTATTTTTTGTCTTTACAGAGTGAACTTAGCCCACCCATGTTGATAGAACACCCTCTTAGATGTCTTGTTTTATGTGCCCAAGTACATGCAGGAATGTGGAGAAGAAATGGGTTCTCTTTAGTAAACCAGGTAAGTGTATTTTTAGTTTATGAATAGTTTTCATCCATTCCTTTGACTTCTGTGAAGGTTGTAATTTTCAACATACTTAAGTCTTTGAAAGTTGAGTATCTATATTAAAATTGTTCAAGAAGATAAATGTAAGGTTAAACCAAAATGTTTCTTGGAACTTTTATTCATACTTTGTCAAGAAACAATATCAAAAGTACAAATGAACTTAACTTTCTTGATATTTAACTTGAGATCATTTTTTAGAACAACAAATGTAATATAATAAAAATTCAGATTTCATCCCTTTAAATTGTGGTAAAAGTTCTATTAGATGGTTGTCAGAGGGGAGGGAGTCGGAGGATGGGTAAAATGGGTGAAGCTGAGTGGGAGGTATAGGTTTCTAATTTTGGAGTCAGGATGAGAGGCACAGCATAGGGAATAGAGTCAATGGTATTATAATAGTGTTATATGGTGACAGATGGTACCTATACTTGTGAGCACAGCGTAACATGTAGACTTGTCCGATCACTGTCTTGTACACCTGAAACTCATGTAACATTGTGTGTCGACTCTACTTCAATCAAAAAAAGCTCTATAGTAATTAGCTCTGAAATTGAGGTTTTAAGTTTTAGACTTCATCAAGTCTTGGTATAGATAAGGTTTTCCCCCCATTTTTCATAGCTATAAACCTTACAGAAGTAACTTTCTTGGGAGAACCAGAAAGTTGGCTGCAAAATGTGAACCATACAGTGAACGCTGAAATCTGAAAATTTCTAATTAATCTCTGCTAAGATAGTATTAACTGTTGAGGAAGCCACATTGTGTGTTGGTGCGTGTGCACACACACACATTCACACTTGCATTGAACCCATGTGCTCTTGGGGATTGGGGAGAGGAGGGACCTGCACAAATAAAAACCTATTTGCCCAATGTAATTATTATTATTTTTTTTTAGATTTATTACTACCATAATGTGAAATGCAGGCGTGAAATGTTTGACAAGGATATAGTAATGCTTCAGGTAATGAATTAAAAGCATTAAACTTACAGTTCATAGGGAATTGTTTTCCTTGTTATTTCTACAGAACCCAGCACTTAGGATTACTTCCAAATCTGTAACTTTAGCCTAGCCCTGTCTACTGAGCTCCAAACTCATATGACTAAGAGCCTGTAGAACATTTTCATCTAGATTTCCTGGACACATCTCAGATTTAACATATTCAAACTACTCTTATTTCCTCCATACCTTCCTCCTATCTTGCGTTTCCTACCTTGGTGTATTGTTCAACAGTGTATATAGTTGTTAGAGTCAGAAACCTGAAAGCCGTCCTTTTTTCATTGTCCTCTGATTAAAGCCCCAACCCCCTTAAACTGATTTGATTTCCAAGGCTTGTGAAACTTACCTTTCTTAAAATTCTCTGAAATTGCCATGCTCTGTCTTAAGTCTTAAACTCTGCACATTTCTTTCTTTTGCTCCCTAGTTTGCCCACCCTACCTCCTTCCTTTTCCATTTACCTAGTGACTTGTTTTCCTGCATGTCTTAGTGTTCAGGGTCACTTTCTCCAGAAAGCCATTGCAGACACACAATAATGTGGCTACGTATCCCATTTGGGAAGGCCCATAGCATGGTGCTCATCCCCAGCGTAGCTTTCATAGCTCTGGATTGTGGTTGCCTATTTACTTTTTGTCCCCTCCACTGAATCATGGCAACTGTATCTTAGTCCCTGTTTGTCTGTTGTGCACAGCACAATACTTATCACATAGTAGTTTTTCCATATTATTGCTGTGGATTGAAAAATTATAGAAAAGTTATGGAATGTAAATTTCAAAAATGATTGGTTCAAAATAAATTAAAATCCAAGTTGATTTAGAATTTATACAGATGAAATTAAAGGAGAATTAAACTAATATTTAAAAGCTGTTACTTCAGTTAGTATAGTTTTTATCAGCAAAAATTAGTTTGAGAGTTCTTGATAACAGTCTAATATCACGTATATTAAAAGTACTAGAAGCTTAATTGCCATATCACGTTTCTCTCTGAGTCCACATACTAGACGGTGATAGGAGAATGCTGAAATAAAACTTAAGAACTGCATTCATGGGGCTGCAAGTAATTCAAAGCATTAAAAGGAAAGAGAACCTATAGTCCATGTTACTCTGATGTGTTGGTTTAGAGGAGGGTTGTTTTGTTTCTATTTCATTTTGTTTTACCAACTTAGATTCTTGTCCACACTTGTAGCTTCCACAAGTAGGGAATTGGGCTAAATGGGTTTTCGTCTTGTATTGGGATTGGTGACTAAGCTGTTTTCACCTATGCAGCCCAAAATATCTTTCACTAATTATTTAGTAACCCTTTTGACCTCCCTCTTTTCCTTTATCTCAAACATTAAAAAAAAAAAAAAAAAGACAGGTGTCTCTATGATGGATCCGAATCATTTCCTGATGATAATGCTCAGCCGCTTTGAACTTTATCAGATTTTCAGTACTCCAGACTATGGGAAGAGATTTAGCTCAGAGATTACCCATAAGGTAAGAGCATGTTTTATAAGCCCGTTTATAAGCCTCATTTAAAGAAGTATCTTCCATTCTTTTGGGGCACATTCATCACCTGAGATAATACAGTACTGGTATTCTTATCTCTGAACTTTCTCTCCCCCCACTTGCTACAGGATGTAGTTCAGCAAAATAATACTCTAATAGAAGAAATGCTATACCTCATCATAATGCTTGTTGGTAAGTTTGGATTGGTTGCGACCTTTATAAATTACATTGGCTTTTGTGGTGGCAAATAGTTCAGAATTTCTGAGCTATGTTTCTTTTAGTTGAGCAGTTCTTCAGTTTGGGGGGAAGGTTAGAGCATCCACGTCTTTCTCCCCTCTGGTTACTGTAGCACCGAGAGTGATGGTCCTGTGGCAATTTGGAACAAGAGAGTAGACCTACTGAAGTAGAATAATCTGAAAGACTCCTTGTCTGAGGAGAAAGAAGGGGAACAGAAGAGTATAGCAAGCAAGAATAGGATATTTAGGATCTATTTACTGTTACTTTATATCTTAGGGATGTTTCCTCCCATGGTTTTGTGTCACAAAACTGTTATCTTGGCTTTAGATACAATAATAATAATAATAATAATAATAATAATAATAATAATAATAATAAATTAATAGAGACCTGTGGCTAATAGATGCAGGTTTCTTTTCTTACTGCCTGTATTTTCAGTCTTGTCACCTCCATCTTTCCTATTCTTTTATCCTATACCTTCCCCACCTCCTCTGCTATTTTAGACTCTGTAGTTCATAGAACAGAGAATCCTGGCTACTGCCAGGAGGTGATATCTTATTTGCCACTAGATAGAAGGACAAAGGAAGGCTCCCCTCCCTGCTACCATGTGGCAGATGGCGGGAAAAGCAGTTTCCGAGACTACTGGTTCAACTGCTGCTGTACCACTTTTCTACTACATCCAGTTCCTTCCTGCCTTCTGATCCCATTCTTTCAAAACAGCAACCAGAGTTTTCTCTCCTCTGCCCAAACCCTGCACTCACTTGTTGTGTCTGAGCCTCAGAGGTTAGGAGCCGCTCTCACCCTAGCTTGTTGCCAAGCCAGTTGCTACCTTCCCATTGCATAGAAAGAAAAATATGTTGTGTTGCGTGAATTATAAGTATATACTGCTTAAGTATGCTGGTTATGTTAAATGTGTGGATATGTACTTTTGCATTGACAGGAGAGAGATTTAGTCCTGGAGTTGGACAGGTAAATGCTACAGATGAAATTAAGCGAGAGATTATCCATCAGTTAAGCATCAAACCTATGGCTCATAGTGAACTGGTGAAGTCTTTACCTGAAGATGTAAGTACCTATACCTTAAAAAAGAAATTTAGAAATTCTTCCCTCCCTGTCAGGCTAGTGTGTAGAGATTACTTCTGTATACCTTTTCTGGTGGTAAAGACTGCAATTCTAGGACATGTATAACTCCTACTAGTCGCTCTTACTAGAAATAATTAGAGGGGTGCTTGGCTGGCTCAGTTGCAGAGCATGTGACTCTTGAACTTGGGGTCATGGGTTTGATCCCCATGTTGGGCATAGAGATTACTTTAAAACAATTTTTTAATGCTGAAAAAAAAAGAGAATACTAGGGATGGGGGATAGAAAAGAGCATGGAAGTAGAATCTCTTACAGGGAATTCTTAGAAGAAATAAGGATGCTAAATAAAAGTAAACCTGGTGTTGGGGCGGCTGGTGGCTCAGTCGGTTGAACGTCCAACTTCAGTTCAGGTCATGATCTCGTGGTTCGTGAGTTCGAGCCCCGCGTCAGGCTCTGTGCTGACAGCTCAGAGCCGAGGCCCTGCTTCGGGTTCTGTCTCCTTCTCTCTCTGCCCCTCCCCCGCTCACACTCTGTGTCTGTCTCTCTCTCTCAAAATAAATAAACATTAAAAAAAAAAAAGTAAACCTGGTCTTGAGAACTGAATTTATGTATCCAGTAGATAAGGGCTTGTTATAGAGTCTTTACTACAAAGTTGCCATGGGTGGTATAATGTTTAACCTAGCATATTGGAGAAGGAAGTGAGAAAATACCTGCCCGGCTGTGTTGAGCAAACTGAAATTTTCCAGAGCTTTTTCCTTCTGAAGCATTCAAAAACTCTTCTTAGGGAGCCATCTCTTTTCCTTCTAGTGAATGTAAAATAATGTTCATGGGCATTCAGAGGCTAATTATAACTGTTTCTCCTCTAGGTTCTCAAGGTCTTTGGCCACCTATTTTTCAGCCACAGGGTTTTTCAGATAGATAACCAACACTTATTGTTAGGAGTGGTCCTTATTTCCTTGAGGCTTTTCAAAATGTTTCCCCAAATTTGAAACATAGATCAAAACTTTCAACCTTAATGTTCATTCTTCTGGGATTTAAACCCCTATTTGTTTCATAGTAATACTTCCTTTAAACTTTGCATTATGAAAAATTTCAAATATCTATAGAAATAGAAAACATAACAGAACCCATCTCCAATTTCTTTTTTTTTTTTTTAATTTTTTTTTTTCAACGTTTATTTATTTTTGGGACAGAGAGAGACAGAGCATGAACGGGGAGGGGCAGAGAGAGAGGGAGACACAGAATCGGAAACAGGCTCCAGGCTCTGAGCCATCAGCCCAGAGCCTGACGCGGGGCTCGAACTCACGGACCGCGAGATCATGACCTGGCTGAAGTCAGACGCTTAACCGACTGCGCCACCCAGGCGCCCCTCTCCAATTTCAACTAGTCTTGTTTTATCTTTACCCCAACCATGAATCCCTGCCCCCCCCCCGATTATTTTGTTAAGAATGTCAAGTTTACCCACAGATGACACACGCTCTCCACCATCCAACCAAAACCACAGCGTTAGTTTGCAACAGGGGAGGGAAAAAAAAAGAATCAAAACTTCCAAGGCCCTGGTTTTTTTCTTAAAAGTACTTGAAAAAGGAAAATTCATTTGTGTTTTTTATTTACATTTAATATTTTTTGTATGTATTGTTAGGGGTCAACCATTTTTAATGATCTCAGATGACCAAACCAGCCTTTGGAGTGTTCTCTGTTCTACTTCTGACTTTACTTGTGGTGGACCATGTTCGTTATAATTTCAAAGGAGAAAAAAAAAAAACTTTGAAAAAAAAACAAACAGAAACAACAACAACAAACAGTCTTAATTCTGAGCATTCCAGTAACTTTTTTTATGTATGTACTTAGCTGTACTATAAGTAGTTGGTTTGTATGAGATGGTTAAAAGGGCCAAAAGTAAAAGATTTCATTTTTTTCCTTTTTGTCTGTGCTGTTTTATTTATTTTTTTGGCCTATTTGATGTAGGTGTACTGTTGTACAGCAGTAATCCAGAATTTGATTTTGCTGAGCTGTTCTAACCAAAACAAAACAAAACAAACAAACAAACAAAAAGCCCAGAAACCAGGTTTACCATTTCATCTATAACTAGAATTGTATGTGTGTAAAACAATGGTTCTCGGCCAGGGACAACTTTGCCCCCACGAGACATTTGGCCAGATCACCACTCAGGGCAGGGTCATATGGTGCTCCTGGCATCCAGTGAGCAGAGGCCAGAGGTGCAGCTGAATATCCTGCAATGCACAGGACAGAACCCCCACAGCAAAGAATTGTCTGCTCTAGATGTCAGCAGGGCCAACATGGAGAAACTGGTCCAAAAGGACTTTTAGGAAAACTTGTCTATCCGTATGCCACGATCACACCTAAAAGAACAATAATTAATAATTTCTTAATATCACTAGATATCTAGTCAGGATAAAAATTACTTGTGCTTTTTTAATACAGGAAACGAATCCTGAGTTGCTAGATGAGAAAGCAATTACAGTTTCACTTCGACTTTAGAATAAAGAATACAATTTAAAACAGCATTTTAAAATACATCTTGTACAAAGTAATGGCAACTATATTTACCAAACATTTTTGACCAGAGAATTCTTTAATTAGAATTCCTATTAACATCTTGTTATTAATAGGATATGATTTCTGAAATGCTGTTTTACCAAAAATAGATAAGAAATTAGTGTAACCTTCACGAAATGCTAAATATCTTACATAAATTTTAAATGTTATGTGTACTTTGTGCTTTTAAGTTAATTCCTTTTGAAAGCTGTCACCTTGAGGGGCGCCTGGGTGGCGCAGTCGGTTAAGCGTCCGACTTCAGCCAGGTCACGATCTCACAGTCCGTGAGTTCGAGCCCCGCGTCAGGCTCTGGGCTGATGGCTCGGAGCCTGGAGCCTGTTTCAGATTCTGTGTCTCCCTCTCTCTCTGCCCCTCCCCCGTTCATGCTCTGTCTCTCTCTGTCCCAAAAATAAATAAACGTTGAAAAAAAAAATTTTAAAAAAAAAAAAAAAAAAAAAAAAAAAAAAGAAAGCTGTCACCTTGAAACCGTAGGATAGTGACTTATTTTTAACTGTATGAGTCTGAATGAATGTTAGCTTATCAACTAAGTTTCCCTCATTATGTATTAATAATTATGTTTACTATGGAATCCTCAGCTATAAAAACTGGGATAATAGTATAGCCGCTTCATAGAGTTGCTGTGTAAGGCTTAAGAAGAGAAAAGCACAGTGGCACCTGGGTGGCTCAGTGGGTTAAGCATCCAGCTTCAGCTCAGGTCATGATCTCATGGTTTGTGGGTTCGAGCCCTGCGTTGGACTCTGTGCTGACAGCTCAGAGCCTGGACCCTGCTTCTGTGTCTCCCTCTCTCTTTCTGCCCCTCATTGCTCACGTTCTGTCTCACTCTCCGTCAAAAATAAAAGTTAAAAAAGAGAGAGAGAAAAGCACAATGTTTAAAGTGCTAGCAGATACACAATTAACATGAAACACACTTGTTTCTCATACTGTTAGGAGAACAAGGAGACTGGCATGGAGAGCGTAATTGAAGCAGTTGCGCATTTCAAGTGAGTTTACTTCCTGTTGTTTCCCGTTCAGTTGTTTTTAATATATTAATTTTTCTTGGTGTTTCCTTTGATGGAACTGAGAATGAAATTGTTGCCTTCAGAGAGTGACAGCCTTTTCAGATACAAATTTCTGAACTAGATTTCTCACTGTCCTTTCACTCTTCTTTCTGATCTAGCTCTTCACTCAGTAACTAAAATTGATTTATGAGAATGTTCACTGTGCTCAGAACCAGTGTTCATAGCTGATAGTTTCAGATAATTGACATTAAACTGAACAGATGACCTAAGGCAGTGCATTGAGCTTTCTTAAAACTACTTTCTTCGTTTTCATTTGAATGCGCCTCCTAAGTTATGGGATGGCCTTTGAATACTGCCTTCACTCTTCCAGTGCATTGCCCAGTCAGTAAACCAGTTTATCCCCACTAAGGTTGTTGAGGCAGCTTCTCAATGCTGCTTTTTCCTTGCTCCCACCCCAACAGTAATGTCTTTATTTTTGTTGATTATAAAGATACAATATATGGGGACATCTGGGTGGCTCAGCCAGTTAAACATTGACTCTTGATCTCAGCTCAGGTCTTGATCTTGGGGTCATGAGTTCAAGCCCTGCATTGGGCTCTGCACTGGGTGTGAAGACATTAAATTAAATTAAATTAAATTAAATTAAATTAAATTAAATTAAATGATACAACACTTGCTTTTAGAGAAAATACAGAAATATATATAATATATATAAAAGGTATATATATATATATATATATATGTGATTCTCTAAACCTTAAAATTGTACCTACTTTTTTCCACTTCTACTCTGATAAGTAGAACTTATCAGAGATATCTTTATATGTCAAAATTTAAAAATTATTATTACTTTTAGTGATGTTCAACTGTTTAGAGGTGTCGTAATGTGCATAACCTATTCCCTATAGTTAGACTTTGAATTGTCACTACAATGACCATCACATTCACCTGTCCAGTTAGGATTAATTCAAAGTGGATGTGTCAGGCAAAATGATGTACATAGAGCTTTGCTGTAGATTGCCAAATTAACCCATAGAAAATAGTAACAGCTTACATCCACCAGAAGTAAATGAGAGCTTTGATTTTTTATTCTGTTATCTAAGCTTGTCTCATAAATTAGTGTATGACTTTAGTAATAATATTTTAAGGACTTTTTTTCCATAGAAAACCTGGATTAACAGGACGAGGCATGTACGAACTGAAACCAGAGTGTGCCAAAGAGTTCAATTTGTATTTCTATCACTTTTCAAGGGCAGAGCAGTCCAAGGTAATTGTGAAAATTAAAAGTGTACTGAGGAAGAGCTGTGTTTCTTTGTTTTTCCTAAACAACTTTTACTGCTTTTCAGAGATTGAAAAAGGATACATTTTTATTATAGAAAATTTGAAAAATATAAAAAGTATAATGAAGGAAAGTATAGATTACCTAAAATATCACTTCCTAACATTTTGGGTTCCCCCTCCCCATACATAAGATCTTTTGCTACATACATAAGATCTATATAATTATATACATAACCACACATATGTATTTTATTGGCTTTTGAAGACAGATTGTCAACCTATGTAATAGTCAGTTAAGCCATTTTATGTTCATTTCAGAATTGCTACTACTTAACATGTTTTCCAATAGAAATTTATGGAATTTTCCTCATGAGTCTTAGTCAAATTTTGTCTTTTAGCAGTCTACTCTTAAAATACTTTTTCAGTAGATGGCATTAATTAAACTTGAACATGAAGCTTTTGTTTAGTTTTAGATGCGTGTTGCAGAGCTCAGACCCAAATAACTTTTTTGGTTTTGGTTTGTGTATGTTTCCCCTGCTTTTTAAAATAAGAAAGAACTCCTTGGGGTTTGGGGGGTGGGGGGGTGGTTAGTGGGGAAAAAAATAACCTTGATGTGTCGGTGTGGGGAGGGGGGACTATATATAAAACTAAGGGTAAATCTCTTCTAAAATCAGAAGATGAGAGGCACCTGGATGGCTTAATCAGTTAAGCATCTGACTTCGGCTCAGATCATGATCTCATGGTTCCTGAGTTCGAGCCCATCATTGGGCTCTCTGCTGTTAGCATGGAGCCTGCTTCAGATCCTCAGTTTTCCGCCTCCACCTCTCCCCCCACACCCGCCAACAAAAAAAATAATAAAGTAAATAAATAAGTAAAATGAAATCAGAAGATGATATGACAAAGACTAACTTAGTAGTTTTGGGTATTAGGTGGTTGTGCATTGCTAATTCCCTGTCCAAATGTCTTCCTTTCTTATTAGGCAGAGGAAGCTCAACGGAAATTGAAAAGACAAAATAGGGAAGATACAGGTACTTTTAATCTTTCTAAAACTCTCTTGTCAGTCTCTTCTCCTTGTTAAACGTTTTCTATCGACTGTAATGATTATCCTTGATGAAGTGAAAGATTTAAATATATGCTTTCCGAGGGAACATTCAAGGCTAATAAATATGCAAATATAGGAATAATTAGTACTGAGTCACCTTTGGGTTACTGATTTTGTCTCAGATCCTAAGACATTTCTAGGGAAAACAAAGCTTTCCTCTGTACTGCTTCTATTTATGTAGCTGTTTTTATGCATTTGACCTTGAGAAGGTAAAATATATTTTTAACATGTGTATTAGTGGATATTCTTTGAATGAAGACCTATCAAAAGTATCTAATACAGGGATAGGTTTGTTTGTTTTTGTTTTTTTTTAAGCATGTTCTACAAAGAAACCAATAATAACTTTATTTGTGCAGCACTTCCACCTCCAGTTCTGCCTCCATTTTGCCCTCTGTTTGCAAGTCTGGTAAACATTTTGCAGTCAGACGTGATGTTGTGCATCATGAGGACAATACTGCAGTGGGCTGTAGAACATAATGGATATGCCTGGTCTGAGTCCATGCTGCAAAGGGTAGGTTTGAAGACATTTATTATTTATATTTCTGCGCATTTTTGGTAAAAGCCAGAATATTCTTGTCCATATCTATATACAGACAACTTAGCACAAAATGCCATGTTACCTTAATTTGAAATATAGTAATATTATTACTGTTTTTTGTGTCTGACAGCGAAAATGATAGCCAGGCAGATATGTTTTTATACCACATGGTTGTGGTTCCCTTTTCTTGTTGGCCTATCTGCTTCTCATTGATTGTTGGTGATATGTCTTTGTTTATGCAGTACTCTGACGTTTGTATAATGTGTTATCTTTGACCTGTGTTTTTTATTTAATTCCCTCAAAACCCCCGTGGGTTCATCAGTATCTGTATTTTGCAGTTGAAGAAATTGAAACTCACAGACTAATGGTCTTATAGCTAGTAAGTGACATGTCTAGAACCTTGTTGGTATTTTACTTTATAGCTTTGATGTAACTCATTCTTGAATTATTTATTTATTGAATTCACACAACATCCCTTTTGGGTAGATACAACTTTTTCCATTATGTAGATGAGCAAGTCAGTTTTCAGTGAGATTCAGTCAGCTTGTGTGTGTTACTCAATCAGTAAATAACATAATAGTAATTATTCAGTTAATAGACTTAGCCTACTCTGTACCTTATTCTGTGCTAAGTACTTTTACGTACAATATTTGCAATCTTCAGAACTCTAAAGGGAAACTGGTTTTTTCCATTTTAAAGATGATGAAATTAGGCTCAGAGGGATTCCCTGAAGCCATGTAGCTTGAAAGCAGTGAAGCCAGGATACAGATGAAAGTGAGCATTCTTCCAGAGCCTTCTTCCAAAGCTACTTTTCTTTCCATTGTCTCAGCAGCCTCAAGTATCTCATTGGCTAAGATGTGTGTATACTTATACCCCCCTCCCATTTATAAATATGCTTAAAACGTAAAAGCACAAAGCTATGGTCTACTAGAGACCATCAGTATTATCTGAGCAAAAGATTTGTCGGAAATGATGGAGAAAAAAAAAGAGTGAAGGCTATTTACCTTTTGTGTACATTTGCTTTGTGTCATTCAAGCTAACCTAATTCATCCAAGTCTCCAACAGCCACAATAGCTCTTTGTGTGGGGAAACGTACAGACGCCATACATACATCTCCTTCAAAAATTGAGGAGCAGGATAAGAGCAGTAAAAATGCAAATAGACTCAGTGTAATTTTATATTTTCTTAGAAGCCTGGTAAGGAATTTTTTGCGAGATATAAAGAAGAACTGTAAACATCATTGTAAGTTACGTGGCATTAGAAATAAAAGTATCTGTCTTTCTGAGATGATTTAAGATTTTTAGTCCTTAGAGAAATTTAAGTAGAGAGTATTGTAGACTAGCTCATTACATGATAGATGCTTTCAGCTCTAATTATTTGGCCACTGAGATTCTTTGAAGATTTTTTTAAGACCATAGTATAGGGATAGCATAAAACTGAAAAGTACATATTATATGAATGGTTGGTCAGAGTTTGAACTTAATAAAAATTAGTACTTCAGCCTGTTTTTTACTGCATTTAGTCTTCAGTGGTTTGCTTTATCTTTTCTCAATCATGAACATTTTTGTTATTTCTTACAAACATGTACTTGGTTTTTGATTTACTAAAAGTTACAAAATATTTTATTTGAGGTGTTACATTTAATTGGAATGGCACTTCAGGAAGAAAAACAGCATTTGGACAGTGTCACAGAAGAGCATGTAGTAACATTTACCTTCACTCAGAAGATATCAAGTATGTATATACACTTTTTACTAAACTAATTCAAGATACCAGTGATTTTAAATATGGAATATAACCTCTTATTTGCTCATGTAAATTCTAAACAGGTTATAATGGATCCAAATTTCTGAGGCTGTATGTATTCATCTGTGTGTTAAAGGTACTATATCAGATCCTGATATATATTCATAAAAATACTTAGGGACTGTGCATACTTAAAATACATAAATTTTAATTTATAAACTGAAAACCTTAATAAGGAGTCCTTAGTTTGAAATCAATGTAGTGCATACATTTAAATTCTCACATATGCTTTTGAAAACACAAAGTATGCTATCAGGATTTCACTTCTACATTATTGCTGTTACCTTATAAAGACACTGAAAAGAAGAAAATGTGCTATAGGGAATTAGTGTATCATTTTATATAAATTAATGTGATTTTTTTCTCAAAGGCCAGGAGGCTTTTTTTCTAGCTTTTTTTTTTTTAATATTTATTTATTTTGAGAGAGCGTGTGCATGAGGGAAGGGGCAGGGGGTGAGAGAGAGAGAATCCCAAGCAGGCCCCACACTGTCAGCATAGAGCCTAACGCAGGGCTCAGTCTCCCCACTTGAGATCATGACCTGTGCCGAAATCAAGAGTCAGTCACTTAACTGACTGAGCCACCCAGACACCTTTTTACTAGCTTTTTATTATTAAAAATTTTAAACATACAGGCAAGAGTTGGTACAGTAAACATCCATGTACCTACCACTTAGATTCAGTAATTAGTACTTTGCTATATTTACTTTAATATTTGCACACTTTTTAAAACCATTTGTTTTAGCCATCGTGTTTCTTCTCTAAGGAAAAGGTTTTCCTTTACTGATTTTCAAAATAAGCAGTTGGTCTAAAGTTGCCTTCAGTGGTGACAACTGTAAATCTTTTTTGTTTGCTTAGGACGGTTGTGTTTTTGGTTTTTAATATTACTCTTGGAGGGCACCTGGGTGGCTCAGTCTGTTGACTGACCAACCCTTGATTTCAGCTCAGGTCGTGATCCCAGGGCTTTGGGATTGAGCCCCGTGTCGGGCTCCGCACTGAGCGTGGAGTCTGCTTAAGAGTCTCTTTCCCTCTCTCCCTTTGCCCCTCTCCCCTGCTCACATGCTCATTTTCTCTCTCTAAAAAAAGAAAAAAATACTACTCTTTGATTTTTATTTATTCAGTGCTTTATAGTCACATATCAAGATTTCCTTTTTAAAATAGTTTCTTTTTGAAGCTTAAACTGCCAATCTTGGTCAGTGGGAATCTATTCAATTGGCTTCACTGTTCTTTTGACCCAAGCCCATTAGTATTTGCGTACCACATTGCTTTCTGGCACAAAAGATGCCCCAGGCACATTTGTGCTTTCCCTGCCCCAGACCTACAATCATCCATTTGCTGAGGTATTTTAAAGAATTTATGGTGGTATCCTGGGAGTGACAGTAGGTGTTATGACAGGAGTGGTCTTATTTGCTGCTAGTTCTCTATTTTTCCCCTTTTGCCCTCATCCAGGAAAGTGGGAGGAAGACAGGAAACTGCCTTTCCCCACTGAAGACTATGTTGTTAGGTGCCAGCCTTTCCCTATTCTTTTCTCTGTCTGTATTTCTTTCTATGGATTAGCATTGTATCTTGTGCCGTCTTTTTTTTTTTTTACTTCAGGATAACCACACAGAAAACTCCCTAATTTCATCCACTCATCACTATACAATCTCAGATTCTGTTTCTCTTTTTGTCTTTCTTTTCAATAATCATCATTTTCTCTGAACATTCTTTATATTTCTCTTTAAATTTTTTTAAATGTTTTTATTTATTTTTGAGAGAGAGAGAGAGACATAGTGTGAGTAGGAGAGATACAGAGAGAGAGGGAGACACAGAATCCAAAGCAGGCTCCAGGCTCTCAGCTGTCAGCACAGAGCCCGATACGGGGCTCGAACCCATGAACCACGAGATCATGACCTGAGCCAAAGTCGGACGCTTAACCGACTGCGCCACCCAGGCGCCCCTCCTTATATTTTTCTTTAAACATTTTATATAATTAAAACACACTCGGGGGGGCGCCTGGGTGGCGCAGTCGGTTAAGCGTCCGACTTCAGCCAGGTCACGATCTCACGGTCCGGGAGTTCGAGCCCCGCGTCAGGCTCTGGGCTGATGGCTCAGAGCCTGGAGCCTGTTTCTGATTCTTTGTCTCCCTCTCTCTCTGCCCCTCCCCCGTTCATGCTCTGTCTCTCTCTGTCCCAAAAATAAATAAAAACGTTGGAAAAAAAAAAAAAAAACACACACTGTTTAGGGGCACCTGGGTGGCTCAGTCGGTTAAGTGTCCGACTTCGGCTCAGGTCATGATCTCACAGTCTGTGAGTTCGAGCCCCGCGTCGGGCTCTGTGCTGATGGCTCAGAGCCTGGAGCCTGTTTCAGATTCTGTGTCTCCCTCGCTCTCTGACCCTCCCCTGTTCATGCTCTGTCTCTCTCTGTCTCAAAAATAATATACGTTAAAAAAAAAATTAAAAAAAAAAAACACACTGTTTAGAGTCAAATCCCTAAACTATAGCCACAGAACTTTAGATCTGAAAGAATATTAAAGAGTGCATAGTTTAGTCTCTTCCCCTCCTAGGAATATTTTGCCTAAATGGCAGCACTTAAAGAAAATCAAGACCTGGACATTTCTGACTATAAAACTAAATCAGCTAACATTAGATTAAGTATACTCTTGAGATTATGGATTTGACATGTATGTCTTTCCCTCAAATAAAAAATAACTTACAGGGGCGCCTGGGTGGCGCAGTCGGTTAAGCGTCCGACTTCAGCCAGGTCACGATCTTGCGGTCCGTGAGTTCGAGCCCCGCGTCGGGCTCTGGGCTGATGGCTCAGAGCCTGGAGCCTGTTTCTGATTCTGTGTCTCCCTCTCTCTCTGCCCCTCCCCCGTTCATGCTGTGTCTCTCTCTGTCCCAAAAATAAATAAACGTTGAAAAAAAAAAAAAACTTTAAAAAAAAAAATAACTTACAGAGAGAGAAATGGATTTTATTTTGAATCTAGGTTTTATTAAAAGACCAAAACACGTTGATATATTTTTACACACACACACACACACACACACACACCTGTAATCCAGCTCTTTTCTTAGACTTTGTAAAATCTGAGGTAGTCCTTTCAGCTGGGTTTTTATTTAATCTTGCTAAAAGCTATGTTAAAATAATCATTTGGTGTAAGATGCCCGTTTTGAATGATGAAAGCATTCTAGTTAACAATTTGTTTGAAAAGTACAGATACATTACATTCTTAAGAAATATTGAAAATCTCTAAAAAGCAGAGCTGTAATTAAATGATGGGCAGATGATGTTATAAGCAACTTTATTTATCTTCTCATGCACAGTAATAAGCACTGTGAAGTGGTAGCTGTTGTTATCGTGAGTTTTATTTTTTCTGCCTTAGAACCTGGTGAAGCCCCAAACAACTCTCCTAGCATACTGGCTATGCTGGAAACACTACAGAACGCTCCCTACCTAGACGTCCACAAAGACATGATTAGGTGGATATTAAAGGTAAAATTTCCTGCATCGCTCTGCTTTTTTGCAAGAAACATTCAGTGTTTGTTATCTTTAAATTTTGATAATATTTCATAGCTTCCAAATAACTGATCCTTTATGTCATAGACTTTTAATGCTATTAAGAAGATGAGAGAGAGTTCGTCCACCAGTCCCGTGGCAGAGACTGAAGGAACCATAATGGAGGAGGTATAAGAGGCAGCATGTGGTCCTACTGCAGCATGGTAGCAAGTTCACTATAAGTAATTTAACTTGTCTGCAATAAGTTGGTAGTTGATATTCACAAAAAATGTGAATTCCAAGAAACGTGCCACTATTTATTTATCTTTATTTGTTGTAGCAATTTTTTTTGCTCTGCCTTTTTTTTAACAGGTTAAAAAAATCTTTCGTTTAGATAAATGAGATTATAAAATAGTTTTTAGCCAGTATTTACAATAAAGATAGTTCTCCCTTGGGGTAAAAATGTGCATTTAGCATCTAATGGTCTAATTAAATGAAGCATAATTTCAGAGTTCAAGAGACAAAGACAAAGCTGAGAGGAAGAGAAAAGCCGAGATTGCCAGGCTCCGCAGAGAAAAGATCATGGCCCAGATGTCTGAGATGCAACGGCACTTTATTGATGAGAACAAAGAACTCTTTCAGCAGACTTTAGAACTGGATGCCTCTGCCTCCGCTGTTCTTGATAATAGGTAAAAAATAATCAACATTTTTTAATCTCTTGACCATTGGTTTCTCAACTAGAAAAGATGTTGCTTTTCTTCCTTAGAAGTATATTTTTGAGGTGCCTGGGTGGCTCAGTTGGTTAAGCGTCTGACTTCAGCTCAGGTCATGATCTCGTGGTTCGTGGGTTCGGGCCCTGCTCAGGCTCTGTGCTGACAGCTCGGAGCCTGGAGCCTGCTTTGGATTCTGTGTCTCCCTCTCTCTCTGCCCCTCTCCTGCTTGTACACTTTCTCAAAAATAAGCATAAAATAGGGGCTCCTGGGTGGCTCAGTCGGTTGAGCGTCCGACTTCGGCTCAGGTCACGATCTCACAGTTCGTGAGTTCGAGCCCCGCGTCGGGTTCTGTGCTGACAGCTCAGAGCCTGGAGCCTGCTTCACATTCTGTGTCTCCCTCTCTCTGCCCCTTCCCTGCTCATGCTGTGTCTCTCTCTGTCTCAAAAATAAACAAACATTAAAAAAAAATTTTTTTTAATAAATAAACATAACATATATATATATATTTTTTTTTTTTTAAAGAAGTACACTTTTAACCCTGAAGTACTTTAGAAAGGTTGGTAGGTAAATTTTACAGCTTCCAATTATAGGAATTACTCTTAGAATTTGAATTTATTGATATATGTTTATACATATATATCTGACTATAGATACCATGTTTCTGCTCAGGATGATGGGTCACACAGAACACCCTTGACAGTCATAAATGAATGAGTGCACTAGGGTCAGTTAAGTGAGTGTCTGGCTTCTGTGTTGCATATTGGATTGCTGTGAGGATTACAGGAGATGGTTTGATATATGTGAAAGACTTCTGCCGCTCAGATCATCAAAACCACATGTGTGGAATATGTACCTATCTGGAGTCCACTGTTTTATGATTAAATGGAAACTTCTTAGGCTCATTGATGAAACTCATACACTTTTTATTGCAGCCCTATGGTTTCAGATACGACACTTACAGCATTGGGCCCAGCACAAACTCAGGTCCCTGAACAGAGACAGTTTGTTACCTGTATATTGTGTCAAGAGGAGCAAGAGGTGAAGGTGGAAAGCAAGGCAATGGTCCTGGCAGCATTTGTTCAAAGATCAACTGTATTATCAAAAAACAGGAGTAAATTCATTCAGGATCCAGGTAAGTCATTCAAAGCTAGATCCTCTCCTCCCCCTTAATGACTGCCACTCAGGTGTGGCACAGAAATTTTATTAATCTAATAATAACTCTGTAGTGTTGGTGGTGTCTTAGGCAGCCTTACCATAGGCAGAAATTTTCCAGTTGACAGATGTGGAAACACTCCAGAAGGTTAACTATCAGTCCTGAATTACATAGCTGGTAAATAACAGATTCAAAAAAAAGCTTTTCTTTGTGATAGAACATTAACATACTTGGTACTTAACAGTCTTTCCCATTCTTTAGCACACTTGTAAAGTCCTAGTAATTAGTTGGCACCCTGAAATAATAATAATTTTGTCTCATGGATCGATCCAAAATGGAACCTCTTGGGAATGGTTGTGTGAGTTACATATGTGAGAAGCAGTCCTTGAGCCAGATTGTGATGTGAAGTAGTGATAATATCACGGATAGCGTTCCCCAGAAAGCAGATTCTTGAAGTAGAGATTACCGTGCAAGACATTTGCTTGGAAGAGCCTTGGAATCAACATCTCTGGATGGAGAGGAGGGAAGCAGGTTTGGGCAAAGGGAGAAGGTGAGCTTCAATGCAGTCCCCCAAAGGCCTCTTCCTACCCTATGGGAACTCTGGAGCTGGATGGCCCTTTGGAGGTGTCCTGAGTTGGAGCGAGGGGGACTGGTCTTTAAACCCCAACACTGATCAGTGACTGGTTGTGGGCCACCTCTGGAAAGAGGTGTGACTTTGAGTGAAGCAGTTGTCCCTTAAAGAGGAATAACAATTAAGTGCCCCCTTCCAACTGCTGAGGAACGAGTAGGCCATTCATTCCTCCAGGGGCATCTAAGCTGCACATTATTGTTTCCATCACAGACACTTTAATATCAATACTCTTAGATTTGTTTCTATGTGCATATGCCTCAAGACTTCCAGTAAACTTCTTGAGAGTAGAAGCTGTGTCTTAGGAATTTGCAAAACACTTATTTAGCAAGTGCCTTTTACATTGTAGAATTGAAAGCCCACTTATAGGATAGCCTTTTCTCCATAAGGAAAGTCTTCACAGTGTGGATCTCAAGCACCTAGTTGAGAAAGACTGATGTGCTTCATCTTAAAAAATGATCATTTCAACTAAGCGGTTTATAAATTTCATTCTAGGCCAAAGATAAAATTATCAATTTTATTTAATTAGTTCTTTTGTGAAGAAAAAACTTGGGCTGTCTATAAGCAGGTTTTCCAAATGCTTTCACAATTTATATCAGAAAAGATTGTATTTATGCTGTGACATTTGCACTGTTCTGGTATATAAGCCAAACTGAAACTTGAGTAATTGTTTGTAGAATGTTGTGGAATTTCTAAGATTACTAATTTACATAGAGAATTCCAAAAATTCCAAAAGCAGCCAGGCACCCATCTTATGTTTATATTCATGTTTTTATCTCCTTTGAATATAAAAAATTAGCACCAGAATGGAAGGCTCTGTCTGAATTACTCTCTTTCCCATCTGGGCTGCTGTCCTGGACATTTTGCTCCCCCTTTGGCTCTCCTTTGTGACTCTCCTTTGCATTAGTGTATTTAGGCAGACTCTCCCTTAGGGGGCGCCTCATTGCTGCCACAACACCTTTACTGTGACCCAGGTGTCCTAAAGTATTAAAGGCAGCCCAGTGAAGAATATTCCTCTTACCAGCTCAGGGCTTTTGGAGGGAATGGGAGTCTCTCAGTGCCCTGAAAGTGTGGAATGTTCAGAAGATTGGATGTACATAATACAGAACTCCAGTTTCAGTTAACAATTCAGGGATGTTTAATTTGCTCAGGATGATGAAAATTAGAGTCTTGCTTTCTCAATAATCCAGGGTCTTAAATAAATTACTAGTATCTCAAAGGAATAAACTAGCATTCCATTTCAAGTATGCGACCCCATATCAAGGATTTCACAATTTAAAGTTGTACATTTGTTATAGGAAGATTAAATGCTTGGTTTGTTTTGTTTTTTTTGTTTTTTGTTTGTTTGTTTTGTAATGCAGAAAAATATGATCCATTATTCATGCACCCTGATCTGTCTTGCGGAACACACACTGGTAGCTGTGGGCACATTATGCATGCCCATTGTTGGCAAAGGTAATTTATATTCTTAATATTAGTCAAGAGAAGCTTATCCGAAGCCTCGAAATTAACTTTTTAAATAAAGGAAATTTCATTCTAGAGAAAGGGAGAAAGAACTAAAGATGGTAAAGGAAAAACTGTATCACTGCCTGATAACAAAACTGAGTTGCTTTGTCATACGTGTTAAAGGAGTGACTTAGAAGCTTCATAGTATATCAGCTATATCTTTTAATATGGGGATCTGTGTGACCTAACAAACTGGATGAAGAACAAGATTTTTACGGTGGCATAAACCCTAGATGAGTAGTGTCTTCCCAGGGTGTGCACTCTTGATTCTAAAGGTGTTAGTAACTTGCCTTGTTACTTCCTGAGATTGTCGTGGCTCCCCGAACTAAGATGGGATCACCTTGAATTTGCTCTACTTTGGTACTTTCTATGCTTCTGCAAAACCAGCAAATCAGTATGATTATTCTGGCACTGTGCTCATTGAATGATCATGTACTTCCTCTAACAAGTAGCCACCAGCCCTGGGGAAGTGACAAGACAGCACAGGGACCAAGAAATTTGAAGATGTAAATTCTTGTATTGTGGAAACAAATTAGTTAAAACGTTGAAGCTTGTGGCTCTCATTGAAAAGAATTACCGTTGTTTTTGATACCTCATGTTCTCTAATTGTAAAGGTATTTTGATTCCGTTCAAGCTAAAGAACAGCGAAGGCAACAGAGATTACGCTTACATACAAGCTATGATGTAGAAAACGGAGAATTCCTCTGTCCCCTTTGTGAGTGTTTGAGTAATACTGTTATTCCTCTGCTGCTTCCTCCGAGAAATATTTTTAACAGGTAAGTTTGGGCTCATAAAACCTTTGTATTTAAGCAGTAGTTTCCTTTGAAGATAATGAGATAATTAAACCAGGGTGGGGGAAAAATCACTCTAGGTAATTGCATAATGTTGTCCAGATACTTTTTTATTTAGTCATTTCTTCTGGTAGACCAATGAAATAAGATTTTGGTTTTTAGAAAGAAACGGGCCAACATTTTGTAGTTTCTTGGTCATCCATGTACATCATAGAAGGTATAAAATTCCTGTGTGTTTATGAAAACTGTCTCCTTTGTTTCTAGGAGCCTACTTTAAATATTTTCCTCATACTTTGCAAGAGATGCCCAGGAAATTGATAGGCAGTAGAGGAACTGCTCAAATTGACTTTATTGACTACTCTAACAGTTAAATATAATTTTTTACAATCTTTTGGCTGACAGTACACCCTGAGGAGTTGGTCCGATAAATGCAAATCTACTAATGTTTTAAAATGGAACATTTTTGTTATTTCATAATCTCTAGGGTTTTTCTAGTTAATAGAAGCGTTGGGCATTGTTATTTCAGATGTGAATTCAATACCGTCTGCTATTCAAATCTGGTTTTTATTTACCCGTTTAGAATTGTGCTGTCTACCTTACATGCATAAATACTGATTCAAGTTTTGTGAATATGAATCAACTGTTAATTTCTGTGCTATGTGGATTCAATTCAAAATGAAGTTCTTTTCAATTTTAGGAATTCAAACTATGGTGTCTTAGTTTATGCTAGCACAAAATCTTCTTAAAATGCTATTCGATTTGAGTGTAAGCTCCTACTTTTTAATCATAACAGAATATCATGGTGACCTAATCTGCCTTTGAACTGAAAAATTAATCATTATTAGATTAATGCACATAAAAAGAAAAAAATTACCTTTGTTGTGTTTTACCCATCCCATGAAGGTCAATTACAACGTAGTCATGAAGAACACAGGCTTTTTTGGAGTCTGATATACCTGGATTTGAATGCCAGATCTGTCCTCTGTGTGGCCTTAGTCAAGTTTCATAGCTCTCAACCTCAATTTCCTCATCTGTAAAGTAGGGAAAATAATGTAACCTGTTTCATAAGATTATTGTGAGGATTAATTCTAATACTGTAAAATGCTTGTTAAGTGCCATATGTTAAACACTCAGTAAATACTAGTGGTGGTACTGTAATTGTGCTGTTTAAGAAATATTAGCAAATTCCAGTATTGTGAAAAAAGACATTTTTGACAAATAGTGTTATTAGCATCATAGTGACAGATAATACATTTTCATTTCCATTGGCAGGTAACTATTCTTATTTTTTTAAGGCAACAAATTTCCCCCTAGCTTTTTTTTTTTATATATATTTGAAGTGTGTTTAAATTATTAGGTCCATGATCATTTAAAGAATCTTTTTGTGTCATAAACTAAGCAACAGCAACAGGATACTAAACAGTCTGTATAATCTTTTCTAGCAGGTTAAGTATTTCAGACCAACCAAAACTGACTCAGTGGATTAGAACAATATCTCAGCAAATAAAAGCATTACAGGTTCTTAGGAAAGAAGAAAGTACTCCTAGTAAGTTCTGATAACTTGCTTTCATTTTTCCCCTAAAGTCTGAAATTATTGGAAAATGTAGTTTCAGAAGAAACTATTTAAGAATATTTCATTTTGGGGGAACCTGGGTGGCTCAGTTGGTTAAGCGTCCGACTTCAGCTCAGGTCATGATCTCGCAGGTTGTGAGTTTGAGCCCCGTGTCGGGCTCTGTGCCTAGAGCCTTCTTTGGATTCTGTGTCTCCCTCTCTCTCTGATCCTACCCCACTCATGCTCTGTCTCTCTCTCTTTCTCTCTCTCTCTCTCTCTCTCTCAAAAATAAACATTGAGATAGCTTACAAAAAAAAAAAAAAAGAATATTTTATTTTAAGTAGACTCCATGCCCAACATGGGGCTTGAACTCATGACCCTGAGATCAAGAGTCTCATGGCCTACCAGCTGAGCCAGCTAGGCACCCCTATTTAAGAATATTTTAAAAGTGAAACTTCTCATCTTAAAATTTGACTTATTTCCCCTCCCCTTTTTTTTGAGTGAGAGCACATGAGCCGAATTGAGGGGCAGAGGGAGAGAGAGAGAGCGTGTGTGTGAGAATCTTAAGCAAGCTCCGTGCTTAGTGCAGATCCCGATGCAGGACTTAATCCCATGACCCCAGGGGATCATGACCTGAGCTTACATCAAGAGTCGGACATTCAACATAAATACTTTTCACTTCTTCCCCCATTTTATTGAAGAGTTTCTGGGGGTGGGGAATGTAACTGAGTATTGCAGAGCCAGCTGTGGTTCTTGGTGGACTGACTCACTTTATTGTTGGCATTACCAAAGACCTCCCAAGTTTCATAAACATGTACTGCACTTAACGACCTGTGCTAAAGCCATCTGAGCAGAATTTATACCATTGGTTTTTATAGAAACAAAACAACATACTCTCCTTACCTTCCCTAGCTGTATTCTGGTGGCTATAATATTAGGAAAAGTGTAGTTGATCACAGAAGGTGCCTTGGTTAATCAACAATAGTATTTCTCATTCTCTGAATGTATCTCGTACCAGTCTTTATTAATGGAAATTTTTCCTGTCATTTTTTAAATTTCTTTGACCTATATTCAGAATAAAATTTATGAGTGACATTTATAGAAATGCTGTAGACTGATGAATAATAATGTAAAATGCTTATTTCTGTCTAGATACTGCTTCTTCAAAGAATTCAGAAAATCTAGATGAATTACAGCTTCCTGAAGGGTTTAGGCCTGATTTTCATCCTAAGTGAGTATATTATTTTATTTCTTTTAAATTTGTTCCACTTGAAGTGAAAAATATAGTGGTTAGAATATGATTTGTCAAGCTAGGGAGCAAAATATTATGGGACATTGATCTTGAAATCTGAGGTTTAAACATTACATGATATTTATTGCGAGTTTATTGATAGAAACCAGTAAAGTGTAAATTCTAGAGCTAGACTGCTTGATTCAATTCCCAGCAGCACTACTTACAAGCTGGGTGACTTTTTTCAAATTGCTTGACTTCTGTGTACCTCAGTTTCCTCATCTGTAAAGTACAAGTACTAATATCTATCTCATAAGTGTTGTGACATAATACATGTAAAGCCACCTGGATGCTGTCCCTGGCATAGTAACTCAAGAAAAACAGTACTGCAGGAGTGTTGATGCATAGGGGCACTACTTGCACCCCAATGTTTATAGCAGCACTTTCAACAGTAGCCAAATTATGGAAAGAGCCTAAATGTCCACTAACTGACTAATGGGTAAAGAAGATGTCGTTTATATACACAATGGAATACTACTTGGCAATGAGAAAGAATGAAAACTGGCCATTTGTAGCAACGTGGGTGGAACTGGAGAGTGTTCTGCTAAGTGAAATAAGTCAGGCAGAGGAAGACAGATACCATATGTTTTCACTCATATGTGGATCCTGAGAAACTTAACAGAAGACCATGGGGGAGGGGAAAGGGGAGGGAAGTTACCGAGAGGGAGGGAGGCAAACCAGAAGAGACTTAAATACTGAGAACAAACTCTGAGGGTTGATGGGCATTGAGGAGGGCACCTGTTGCGATGAGCGCTGGGTGTTGTATGGAAACCAATTTGACAATAAATTATATAAAAAATTTTAAAAAATAAAACTTAAGACAACTAGTTTAGCTTTGAATAAACATATAATAAAGACACGTAAACTTGAAGAAAAAAAAACAGTACTAAAAAGCTTAAATAGAGAAAACATTATTTCTTTGCCTCCTACTTCCCCTACCCTCACCCCCATCGCCAGTCCTATGATTTGTTTGTTTCTTCCACCATTTACTTCCATATATCTAGTTAAAATGAGTAGTTGACTGACTCTTGATTGATCATTTTTAAGCAGTTTTCTTTCTGTTGCCTGGCAATTTAGAATTCATCTCTTACCTCTGCCCTGTCTACTGCTCTTCACCGGTGTCCAAGTAGAGTTATTTCATAATTTTTAGTTAAATCAGTTGGCAGTTTTACATTATAATTATTTCTACTGGTAGAAGATACATGTTGTTATTTTATTTCCTTTCTTTTATATAATTGTCTCTTTCTGGTGGTTAATGATCACCTTATTTTTTTCATGTACTTGGTTTTCTATGTGTGTATTACTTCCCACCCCTGCCCCCCACCCATAGTGTAATAGATCTGTCAGATGTCTAGCAGTAGCTTTTGTAACTGCTCAGGTGCATCAGATGATCTTCTATCCTAGAACTTCCTCCCCCCAGCCTACCCCCCCCCCCCCCCCCCCCCCCCCCCGCCTCCCGGAGCCTCTCTCTGCCTGCACTGATCAGGACGAGGCACAGCTGTCACCCTGAGACTTCCCCTGGCCATGCCCCTCTTAATTTACTCCCTTGTTTTGCATAGGTGCACTCTCCAGCAGATTCCTAAGAAAGGGTGCCTGGGTATTAAATTTTCATGTCTGAAAATACATTTACTTATCCAGATGCTTAGTTTATGGCTAGGATATAGAATTGTAGGTTAGAAGTAATTTTTCATCTAGATTTTGAAGGCATTGTTTTCTAAATTCTCGCCATCTGTCAAGAAATTAACATTATTCTGATTCCTGTTCCTTTGTAACTATTACTTCTGGAAACTGTTGGGATCTTCCCTTTAATTCCCAGTGCTCTAAAATTTTTCTGTGATGTTCCTTGGTATATGAATCTTTTTTTCACTCATTTTGCTTCATTTTCAGTAGACTCTGAAGATACATATCCTTCAGTTACGAGAATTGTTCTATATTTCTTAGACAATTTTCTCCTTTTGATTTTTCTGTTCTTTGAGATAGTCCTGCTGTTAGCTCTCTGTTGGCCCTCTTGGACTGATCCTCTGAGAAATTTATCTTGCAAGTTTGCTGGTTTCTATACTGTCTTTGTTATCTGTGCATTCTTTTTTTTCTACCGGTTTGTTTTGGTTTATCTCTTTGGTCTTTGATTCTTTCCTTAAATGTTTACTGGTCCTCGGGTGACTATTCAAGAATAAGTCACTGGAAAGCTCATTGGATACCTGGTGGGCAGGTTGAAATTTGCTGACCTGTAAACTTCACAGTGAAATGATCAGGCCCCCACCAGTCTTTTGTGTGGGATCCCCAAATGCCAATGTGTAAAACGGCTTCCACCTGAGGATTCTTCACTGGAGAAACTAAAATCTATGGCAGTGGGTATGCATTGCCAATGTGCTTATGATGGAGAAAGAGGTCAAGGGTCCTTTTTTAAGATTCAGTATGTAGACTTTCACCAAATACCTTGTTTTCAGCCCTGGGCCTCCCCCCCTGCCAACCACAATAAAGTATAACTCCTCTCACACAGGGATAGTTTGCATGTCTTTAATTCCTGCTTTGCACACACTATCTCTAAATAGTTTAAGTGGTTCAATTCCAACATAGCAAATGGCTGTTAAGAAACTAAACCATTTGAGGGGTGTCTGGGTGGCTCAGTCAGTTAAGCATCTGTCTCAGGTCATGATCTCATGGTTCGTGGGTTCGAGCCCTGTGTCATGCTTTTAACATGCTGATAGCTCAGAGCCTGGAGCCTACTTCAGATTCTGTGTCTCCCTCTCTCTCTGCCCCTCCCCCTGCTAGCACCCTGTCTCTCTCTCTCTCTCTGTGTCTCTCAAAAATAAACATTAAAACAAAATAAAAAGAAACTAAACCATTTAATTAATGTGAGCACATTATTTTGAGCTAATTATATACATGTTCACTGCAGGAACCCCTATTCTGAGAGCATAAAAGAAATGCTAACAACATTTGGAACTGCTACTTACAAGGTGGGACTGAAGGTTCATCCCAATGAGGAGGATCCCCGTGTGCCCATAATGTGTTGGGGTAGTTGTGCATACACCATCCAAAGCATAGGTAAGAGATTTATAGTTGTGTCTTGCTGTAAATCACAAGTGTATGCTAAGATGCATTATGTGTAAGAGCCTGTATTTAAATGAGGTGTTTAAAGTGGCAACAGCATGAAGAAACAGCATAAAGATTTCAAAGCAGGCAGTGTATACTGACAAACCATTAGACTGATAGTTTATAAATTAAGCACAGCAACAGAGAACTCATTTTGGTGGTGGTTATAGCTTCTTGTTGGTTGAGGGGTTGTGTTTTCATTTTTACTTTTTCATCCAGAGTTAATTCTTGTGAAACGACTTAAAGATTTCACAACCTGACAATATCGTGCTTTCAAACATGCATAACATCAGATTTATCATCTTAACCATTTTTAATCCGCAGAAAGAATTTTAAGTGATGAAGATAAACCATTATTTGGTCCTTTGCCTTGCAGACTGGTGAGTTGTTGGTTTATTCAGTGCACGGAGTGGTGGAGTGGGAATTCAGTGGGTCTGCTTGTCTGTAATCTGAAGAACTTGAACTGGTTGTTTAAGGATAGGTTCACTTCTTTCATAGTAAAACTCATTTTTAAATTTTTTTTTAGTACGTTTATTTTATTTTATTTTTTTTCAATATATGAAGTTTATTGTCAAATTGGTTTCCATACAACACCCAATGCTCATCCCAAAAGGTGCCCTCCTCAATACCCATCACCCACCCCCCCACCCCCCATCAACCCTCAGTTTGTTCTCAGTTTTTAAGAGTCTCTTAAAACCCATTTTTTTATAATGATACGAGAATTCTTTATGATTTTCTTTTAAACAGAGTTGAGCTCTTTTCATCCAGAGATCTTAGTTAAAGACATGAAAAGTGGGAAAAAACTAAAAACCATTCTAGTTCTTGAATTTTTAATGCTGTAATTAGAAATATAAAACAGAACACACCCTCTACCACACTTGACTGCCTTTTATGAGCAACATGTAAATAAGATTAATGTCGAGACAGTATAGTTAATGCTGAGAAAAGTGAGGAAGGAATATACAAAGCTTGCTAATTTTTACTGTGTAGTTAGTATCACTGCCGGCTATTCAAGTTTAAAATCATAAAACTGCCCTTAAGAGCAAAATCATATCAATTTATTCATATAGTCCACCTGGGGAGATTAAAAAATGCCTAGGCTCTACATGGGTCAATTAAATTAGAGTCTCTGGAGAGACTCTGGAGAGTCTTCACCTCTGCTACAGTGCCCTCAGCAGACTCCTCCTCTTTATGATGGCTCTTCAAGCTTTGGCTTCCCTGGGAAACCTCAGAGCCATGCTCTGTGAGTGGGATATCCCTCTTCTGTGGTACTGCCTCCTTCAGTTGTCTCTTCCCCCATTCCTTCCCCTTCCTCTCTAGTCCCCACACACACACACATTCCTCCCCCTCCAGCCAGGGCTGTAGCTCCTTGAGTGCAGGAGGAGTGGGGTGAGTTTTCATTTTAAGATCCTCAAAACCAAGACTAATGCATAACAGGTCCTCAATACCTGTTGAACCAAACAACATTACAAAAAAATTGGAAAATAGAGAATGAAGCAGGAAAAAACTATCAACACACCACTTGTCTTTTTCATTAGTGTGTCTAAACTTGATTAATTTTGTTCCAGCTATATTCTGCACTTCACATCAAGAATTTTCTCATTGCTGCTGCCTAGTCCCCCTAACAGTTTTTGATGGTTGCAGACACCTTGATTTGTTACATCCATCTTCTTGCCCATAGTTTTCCCAGTATTTAGAGGATTTCCCACATTTTACAGCATCTCTTTAGAATAAATATAAAGAAATACTGCATCACATTCTTGAGAGTCTTTGTTGTTTACTATTTGTTTTGATGCATGTATCCTTTTCCATAGAGAACCAGCAGCTTGGCTGTAAGGAGGTAGCTTTGGTTTATTCTGCATACAATTAGATATTCCCCATTCCATTCATTCCATGTTAGAGACAGGTCATTACGGATGTCACGGATTCTGTGCCATACCAGCTAGAACGATCCTAGAGAGATCTCATGTGAATCCAGCTTTGCTTTGACTAGCTGTGCTTTGAACTAGGATTCCTGAAAGGAGAGAATTATAGTTGACCCTTGACAACACGGGTTTGAACTGAACAGGTTCACTTATATATGGTTTTTTAACATACATACATACGTATACACATACATATACAGTATATATATATATACGTATAAACACATACAAAATGTGTATATAACACATACAGAAATGTGTTAATTGTTTATGTTATCAGTACGTATACATATATACACATACAAAATGTGTATATAACACATACAGAAATGTGTTAATCAACTGTTTATGTTACCAGTAAGGCTTCTAGTCAACAGTAGGCTATTAGTTGTTAAGTTTTGGGACAGTGACAAGTTATATGCAGGTTTTCAACTATGGGGGGAGCGTGGTTCAACTCCCCCAATCCCCACATTGTTCAAGGGATCAAACGTACTTCATATGCTGGCTTCTTTGTTAATTGCATCTATCTCTTTATTTCAGGATGACTGTCTTAGGTCACTAACAAGGTTTGCTGCAGCACATTGGACAGTGGCATCACTTTCAGTGGTTCAGAGACACTTCTGTAAACTTTTTGCATGTGAGTATTAACATGTGTACCATATATGTTACAGTAATTTCTCATCTGTGATTTCATTTTTGGAGGTGCAACTTTCTTCATTATGAAAAATATTTTGGTAATACTGTTTGCCTTATGTACAAGTTCTAGCTTATAAGTTCATATATATCTTATAAAGAGATGAATATAAACTAGGGTATATGCATTTTAAAAATAATGTAATGCTTATGTTGGCATATGAGGTGTGCTAATGTATTTTTCTTTAACCATTTAGCATTGGTGCCAGATGACAGCCATGGAGACCTTCCATGCATATTAGATATCGACATGTTTCATTTGTTGGTGGGTATCTTGTGACTTGTGTTTGAAGTTCTTTATCTTACTATATAATTATACCTTAGATTTGGTGAGTAGTGTAAAGGCAGACAGGAGAAGTTGTCATCTGTCATTCTTACTACTTCTGAGTATAGTTCTTTTCCAAAAGAAAATGTTAAGGAATGTAGTTGAGAGGCTTGACCTCTCTTATTTTGCTTTGTAACTGAGGTCAGTAATTTGACCTCGTTATGTTTTTAACCTATAAAGAAATAGAAGTAACACTAGTAATGTAAGGTCAGGCTGCTGCTGACCCATACAGTGTTTTGGGGCAGATGAATCCTGTGGTCATGTTACTTAGCAACAGACAGCCCTTTTTTGTGATTTAAGGAGAGCTGTTTCTTCTGAGCAGGTGTAGTCTAGTACCAAGGCACACCATTGGCCAAGCAGTGGGTGGCTCACTTTCAGCCCCACCTCAACTGGGTCCCCTTACATGGGACACTGAGTGCACCCCCACACATAGCAACCCCACGTGCTGTCCCCTTAACCTTTTGGGGCATCAGATTCTGAACCTTTAAGTTGGTTAGTACCTATCTCATATGATTGTGTCCGAACTCAATGGAAGGAGCAATGTGAAGAGCCTAGAGCAAGGTGTCCCTAGTAAATGTTAGCCATTGTTACTGTTTCCATTGCTCCTGTGAAGACCACCACCACTAGCACCACTCATCTAGGCAGCAGGAGGCTAACAAGAGAACTGGCATCTACTGTACCTGACCGTTTTCACATCCATTCTCAGTTAGCCCTTATATCCTTACTGCTGTGGTATTAAGAACATATATATATTATCTCTAGTTTACCTGCAGGGAAACTGAGGCTCAAGGTGTTATCTAAAAAGCTCATAAAAAGAGCTGGGATTCATATCTAGATTTTTGTATATCTCAAATCCGTGTTTTTTTCCACTACTTACTCCCTAGAAAGATTTCAAGTGTTACCTTTATTACTACTAATAAGGTCAGTATTAGGGAATCACTGGGCCTGTGAAATGATGGTGCTTGTGAAGAGCCCATTAGTCTGTATGTCATTTCATTTCGCCAGTCCCAGTGGAATTTCTAAGATGTGTACCCTTTAAGAACAACGATTCTGGGGGCGGGGGGGGGGGGGGGGCAGGGGGCTGAGCTCCGAAGGGGATCATGTTAAGAAACTGGAAATGTCTTCAGCCGTGGAAGGAAAGGTGACCTGTCTGACCATCAGCATCTGGTATCTAGGTGGGCTTGGTGCTCGCTTTCCCCGCGTTGCAGTGTCAGGATTTTTCTGGGATCGGCCTTGGCACTGGAGACCTTCACATTTTCCATCTGGTCACTATGGCACACATCGTGCAGATCTTACTTACCTCGTGTACAGGTAACTCCTCTTTGTCAGATTCTTGAAGGAGGAAGTACTTGAGTTTTCTCGATTAAACAAAAAAAAGAAGAGGAAGAGGTGCCTAGGTGAGAATAATGCGTAGATTATAATTAGGCTACTTCTTTTTGCTGTTCACCCTCATGGGGAAAGTTTTCAAACAAATTCCTTTCTCCTATTAAAATCCCCTAGCAGTGTGACTGTTCTTACTCTTTATTTCATAAGTTTAGCTAATAGTTGAGTGCCACAGAATTGTTTAGCTGATTTTACTCACAGCCTGCTGCCTGGCACGCTGAAGTACATCGGCTTCCTCTCCTAAAGCCTACTGGCTCCTCGTTAGGACGGAGAGTGACGCTGCTCACACCTGAGGGGTTAAAGTTCTTTGTATTTTGTGCACGGATTTTCATGTATGTGTTAAGTGCATGAATATATGTGAGTGCTGAAATAATGCGGTCATTCATCCATTTAATAAGCAGATATGGAGTACTGATATTTCCATATGTTTCAGAAGAGAATGGCATGGAACAAGAAAATCCTGCCGGTGAAGAAGAATCAGCAGTTCTTGCTTTGTATAAAACACTTCACCAGTGCACAGGAAGGTGAGGTCATAATCCTTACATGATAACAGTTTCCCAAATATGAGTAGGTGATAGCATGAAAACGGAATTCATTTGTTAAAAAAAGGGAAATTGCTGCCTGTTGACATGTTTAAAAGAGAAGATGAGGCAGTGATCCCCAGGACTTCTAAAAATTTTTTTTAACTTTTTTTTTTTTTTTAATGTTTATTTTTGAGAGAGAGTGTGAGCCGGGGAGGGGCAGAGAGAGAGAGAGAGAGAGAGAGAGAGAGAGAGAGAGAGAGAGAGAGGCACAGAATCCGAAGCAGGCTCCAGGCTCTGGGCTGTCAGCACAGAGCCCAATGCGGGGCTCGAACCCACGAACCATGAGATCGTGACCTGAGCCGAAGTCGGACGCTTAACCTACTGAGCCATCCAGGCACCCCAAGAAATTTTAATATACTAACATGATTGGAAGTCACTGAGAAAGGAGTAATATGCAGAGCTTCCCACATGTATTTGGCCACGGAACCTTCTTTTGCTCAGAGGATCTGGCAAAGTACTATTCTAAAGTATATGTTGTCTTGTTAGGAATTTTATTTTATTTTATTTTTTTAAATGTTTATTGTTGAGAGAGACGAAGAGAGCGGGAGAGGTACAGAGAGAGGGAGACACAGAATCTGAAGCAGGCTCCAGGCTCCCAGCTGTCAGCACAGAGCCTGACGCAGGGCTTGAACTCACCACGAGATCATGACCTGAGCTGAAGTTGGACGCTTAACCAAGTGAGCCACCCAGGCACCCCAGATATTTTTAAAGTAATACGTAGGACTGGCCAGAGTGCAAGGGAATTATTAGAAATCCATGTATTGTTGGAGTCATTGTGATTTGTTACAGCAGTTTCCTTAGCTTTTTAACAGTGTCTGTTAAACAGGTCATAATCTCATGGTTTGTGAGCTTGAGCCCCACATCGGGCTCACTACTGTCAGCACAGAACCCGCTTCAGATCCTCTGTCCCCCTCTCTCTGCCCCTCCCTTGCTTGCATATGTGCACGCTCTCTCTCTCTCTCTCTCTCTCTCTCTCTGAAAAATAAACATTAAAAAAAATGTATGCCAAGGACCCTGATGTTTATTCTTGGACTGAGTTATCCCATTTCTGAGAGTACATGCTAATAATGTATTATGAGAATAATGCTAATAATTCAACATGTAGAAAAACATACAGGCGGGGCGCCTGGGTGGCTCAGTTGGTTAAGTGACCGATTTCAGCTCAGGTCATGATCTCACGGTTTGTGGGTTCGAGCCCCTTGTCGGGCTCTGTGCTGACACCTGAGAGCCTGGAGCCTGCTTCAGATTCTGTGTCTCCCCCTCTCTCTGCCCCTCCCCTGCTCACGTTCTGTGTCTCTCTGTCTCTCAATAATAAATAAACATAAAAAAAAAAAAAAGAAGAAAAACCTATAGGCATAAAGATGTACACTCTGATATTGTTATATTAGCAAAGAATTTAAAGCAATTGCAGTGCAGAGGAATAATTTGCTGTAGATTATGTATTCCAGAATATTACAATCCTAAAAACAGTTATGGTTTATGATGTTCTGAAAAACAAGCTGATTTTAAATTTTATGTTACAGTTAGAGCTATGTAAGACATAAATGAGTGTGAAAATAGTTTGCCAGAATAATAGTGTTGATAAAAGGTTCTAGAATAGTGGATAGTTTTTTATTTCACAGATATTCTGTCTATATAGCTATATTACTTTCATAAAAAATTTTTTAATGTTTATTTATTTTGAGAGAGAGCACAAGCAGGGAAGGGGCAGAGAGAAAGAGACAGAATCCTAAGCAGGTTCTCACTGTCAGCACGGAGCCAATGCAGTACTCGATCTCACGAACATTAAGAGTCGGACGCTTAACCAACTGAGCCACCCAGGCACCCCTACTTTTATAAATTTTAATAACAGCATTGAAGGCTATAGCATTATTTATACCAGACATCCTGTAATGGGGCTGCCCACTTTTTTAAGCCTCTGTTCCACTGATGCCAAATAGCAGTTGTCCCTGTTCTTATACTGTTCCAAAACTAGAATGACCTTTTCTCATTAGGTTTCCCAATTATTTTTCTCTTTTTAGTGCCTTGAGAGAAACACCGTCTGGCTGGCATCTGTGGAGGAATGTCAGAAATGGAATCATGCCATTCCTGAAGTGTTCTGCTTTGTTTTTTCATTACCTAAATGGAGTTCCTTCCCCACCTGAAATTCAAGGTAATTTCTACTTTCTTTCAAAGTGTGAGAAAGGTATGTAGTCTTTCACTCCAGCAGTTTATAATTAAGGTGCCTTATCAAAATGAAAACTTAGAACGTAGCTAATTGACTGTGGTGATGTGCACCATTATAGAATAAAAATGCATATTTATGTATAGGTCTGATTTTATTTGGATCTCAGTAGTAAGTGTACTATTTTTGTACATTATTTTGTCCTATTTTTGTACATTTACATGTACAATACATTCGTTTGGCTTTCAGATGTTAAAATGTTCAATTTTATGTTACTTGTAACCTGGGTTCTTCAGATAATAAAAGAGGAAAACTCACAACGTCAAATGTTTCTTGACTTGAAATGTGTGGCATTAATGTTCAGAATACCCCTAATTACGCATATGTGATTTTAATGTAGGAATTCATTTGCTATTTTCAGTTGATTCCTATGTTCTGTTTTGATTCATTTCACAAAAGTGTAGTACAAAGGCAGACTTGAAGTTTATGGTCTTTGTACCTCATAGTGCCTGGCGCAGGGCCTGGGGAGCCGCACGTAAGGCTGCCCTCTCAAAGTCCGTTGACCAGCAGCTTCGTCCAATGAATAGTGTAGACTTCCTAATCATTTGCAGCGATGATTAAAGACAGTGCTTAAATCCATCTCTCATGATAAAATCATCTCCTGTTTCTGCACCGCTTTCTACTTTTCCAGAGCACCCGTGTGTTATGACTGTCACTTAATGCTCACACATAACCCCAGTGAGGTAGATCGTGCTGGTCACCATTTTGCAAACGGCAAAACTGAGTTACCAAGAAATGGTGACCAGTTTGGCGTGGGAGTTGTCTGGCTCCACTCTCAGCTGTGTCATTTCCTGTGGACCCCTTCCACGTGCCCTCTTGTGAACTTCTACCAGTTATGTATCTAGTAAATTCAAACTCTTTCATTGTGCCCCCCTTTTTTTTTTTTCTTTAAGCTCTGCTCTTGTTTACTCTCCTACAGGATCTACTCTTAGTTGTTATATGCATCACTCTTTTCTTCTCCATTTGCAGTTTCTGGAACAAGCCATTTTGAACATTTGTGTAACTACCTTTCCCTGCCAAACAACCTCATTTGCCTTTTTCAAGAAAACAATGAGATAACAAAATTACTGATTGAAAGGTAATGATTACACACTCTTCTTCCATTAGATTGAATAGTTCTAAGGAAACAAACTTAGATTTATCACATATTACAAAATTCTCAGATAGTGAGCCTGTGTGATCGATCAGTCTGTGTGATTTATTCTATAATGATTCTATAATGATTAGGCCTTCTTAGTTAACAATTTACCTTTGTGGTTAGGTTTTTGCCAAGCTAGTGAATAGCATAAGCAGATTTGTTTAGAAGGAGAGTAGTGGTAGAAATGTTTATTTCCTTATATTAACTTACTTGTTAAGGATTCTATTGTGTAGATTTTTGGAACTGAAAAACCTTGAGGGTTATCTAGTCCAGTACCGTCACTTTATATTCGAGAAAATTGAAGTCTAGAGAAAGTTACTTGTCAATCATGTCAAGTTAGTTAAGATGAAAATTTGGCTCTTTTACCCATAGAATGGGAAATATTGGCATGTCATATATCTGATACAGGATTAGTATTCAGAATGTATGAATATATGGCCAGAATTCTTACATCCCAACAAAAACGCAACTACCCATTTTTTTAATGTTTATTTATTTATTTTGAGAGAGAGCACGAGCCAGGGAGGGGCAGAGAAAGGGAGAGAGTCCCAAGCAGGCTCCGTACTGTCATCATGGAGCCCGACCCAGGGCTCGAACCCACAAACTGTGAGACCATGACCTGAGCCCAAATCAAGAGTTGGACACTCAACAGACTGAGCCACTCAGGTGCTCCAAAGCAACTACCCATTTAAATAGAAGCAAAGGAGTTCTCCAGAGAAGATACACAAATGGCCAATTAAGCACACAAAAAGATGCTCAACAGCACCGGTCATTATGGAAACAAAAAAAGAACCACAGTGAGGTACTACTTCACACCTATTAGGATGGCTATAATCAGAAGGCAGACAACAATAATACATGTTGATTGGTGAGGATGTCAATAAATTGAAATCCATGTGCATTGCTGATAGGAATAGAAAATAGCACAGCTGCTCTGGAAAATAATATGGCAGTTCCTCAAAGAGTTAAACATAGAATTATCATATGATCCAACAATTTAACTTCTAGGTATATATTGCAAAAGAATTTCAAACAAAGACTCAAGTAGATACTTGTACAACCATGTTCAGAGCAGCATTATTCTTGGGAGACAAAAGGTAGAGCAGCCTAATTGTCCAACAGCAGATGAGTAGGTAAATAATATGTAGTTTACATACAGTGAAATATTACTCAGCTTAAAAAGGAAGGAAATTCTGACTCCTACTACAACATGGATGAATTCATCTCAAAAACATGCTAAATGAAAAAAGCCAGTCACAAAAGAAAAAATACTGTGTATTTCCACTTATATGAAGTATCTACAGTAGTCAAATTCGTAGAGACAGAAAATAGAATGGTGGCTGCCAGAGGCTGGAAGAAGGGAGGAACAGGCTAGTGTTTAACAAATACAGAATTTCGGGATGCCTGGGTGGCTCAGTCAGTTTAGTGTCCGACTTCGGCTCAGGTCATGATCTCGCGGTCCATGAGTTCAAGCCCCATGTCGGGCTCTGTGCTGACAGCTCAGAGCCTGGAGCCTGTTTCAGATTCTGTGTCTCCCTCTCTCTCTGACCCTCCCCCGTTCATGCTCTGTCTCTCTCTGCCTCAAAAATAAATAAATGTTAAATAAAATCAAAACAAAATAAAATAAAGTAAAATAAAATAAAATAAAATAAAATAAAATAAAATAAAATAAAATAAAATAAAATAAAATAAAATAAAATAACAAATATAGAATTTCATTTGGGAAAGTTGAAAAAGTTCTGGAGATGAGGCTCCTGGGTGGCTCAGTCGATTAAGCATCCAACTCTTAATTTCCGCTGAGGTCACAGTTCATGAGTTCACACCCCTCACCAGACTCTGTGCTGACAGCATGGAGCCTACTTGGGATTCTCTGTTTTCCTCTCTCTCTGCTTATCTGTGTCTCTCTCTAAATAAGTAAATAAACATTTAAAAAAAAAAGTTCTAGAGATGAATGGTAGTGATGGTTGCCCAATAATGTGAATGTACTTAATGCCATAGACTTGCACACTTAAAAATGGTTAAAATGGTAAGTTTTATGTCATGTATATTTTGCCATAATTTAAAAAGAATTTAATAGGAGTATTCTAACTCCAAATACTAAAAGGTTGTCATTAATGCATACTGGTTTTTCCAGAGTGTCCCAAATTAGTGGGGTGATAGTTAGGCTTTAAGAAAATCACAGGTCATATTCTTCTGATTTTAGAAGTTGAAGCAAAATACGTATTCCTCCAAGCTTCTTTTGATGCAGTAGATATATGAAGGCAAGAAGGTTTATTTTTCTCTTACTGGATTTAGAGAGGAAAAAATTCTAGTTCTAACCCTTCAAAAGTTAAGTGTTTTTTTTTTTCTATTTACTTTGAAGTTGGTGTCATCACATTGAAGTTAAAAGATATCTAGAAGGTGAAAGAGATGCTATAAGGTAAGTTAAAGATTATCAAAGATTGGGGGCGCCTGGGTGACTCAGTCGGTTAAGCATCCAACTCTTGATTTCGGCTCAGGACATGATCTCACAGTTGGTGAGTTCGAGCCCCTCGTCGGGCTCTGTGCTGAGAGCACAGAGTCTGCTTGGGATTCTCTGTCTCTCTTTGCCCCTCCCTCCCTCCCTCCCTCTCTCTCGCTCAAAAAAAAAGATTATCAAAGACTTGGTTGGGTGGTGAGAGGTAGGCAACAAGCAGGTTGTAAGTGTGCCATTCCTTTAAAATTGACCTCCCAGACCTTTATAAAGTGATTCCAGGAGGTAGAACATCCTGCTTTCATACTTTTTTCTTCTTAGTCTAACAAGAGTTTATAAAAGAATCAGATTTATGAGGAGCGCCTGGGTGGCTCATTCGGTTGAGCGTCCAGCTCTTGATTTCAGCTCAAGTCATGATCCCAGGGTTGTTGAGATTGGGCTCTGTGCTGAGCATGAAGCCTGCTTAGGATTCTCTCTCTGTCTCTCTCTCTCTCTCTCTCTCTCTCTGTCTCTCTCCCCTTCTGCCCCTTTCCCCCGCTCCCATGCGTGCTTTCTCTCCCTCTCATTAAAAAAAAAAAAAAAAAAAAAATCAGAATTATGAATATAAGTATAGTGCATTATTCTTGGCAGAAGAAACAAATAGCAAAGTTACTGTGTTTTAGAATGTTAGCTTTTTTAAAAATGTAGGTCCTGATGCACCTGAGTGGCTTAGTTGGTTGAGTGTCCAACTTCAGCTTGAGTCATTATTTCACAGTTCGCAAGTTCGAGCCCCACATCAGGCTTGCTCCTGTCAGCCTGTCGGCACAGAGCCTCTTTGGATCCTCTTTCTCTCTGCTCCTCCCCCACTTGCACTCTCCCAAAAACTAAATATTAAAGTAAATAAGATAAAAATTAAAATGTAGCTCCTTTTCCAAGTTTTTGTTAGCTTTGTTTTTCCCTTTTATTATGGAAAATTTTAAACTATCCAAAAGTATGAAGAATAATATGAGGCTCCACATTCCTGTCACTCAGCTTCAGTGATTATCAAATCATGCCTTTTTTTTTTCTTCATTCACTTTTTTTAACCCCCTTCATTCCTTTTTGACATTAGCTCTATTTTGATTCCATAGTAAAGTATGCTATCCTGGGTGATGACAGATGTATTTCATCTGTTAATCTCTCCTTGGTTCTATTGTATACATCATCCATAAAAATCAGAAGGCCAGAGGAGATTGGCTGTTCTATTTCTTTGATTTTATAAATAGCCTGTCCCAAATCTAGAGATGATAGCACCCTAATTTTAATAGGTTGAGCCATGTGGAATTCTGATTGTTATAAGTCAAAAATGGTTGAATATCACCAGTTTCATATGGTTCAACCCTACTGTCATGTGGGACAGTAGTTCTCTACTTGAAGTATGCATCATAATAACTTTGGGAACTTTTTACTCAGGCCTAGAGGTGCCTGGCTGACTCAGTCGGTAGAGCATGAGACTCTTAATCTTGGGGTCATGAGTCCAAGCCCCACATTAGGTGTAAAGATTACTTAAAAATTTTTAAATCTTAAAATAAAAATACCCAGGCTCCTACCTACTACCAAATCCAGTTTCTCTAAAGTTGACATGTGTGTCTCCCCAAAATTCCCCCCAGGTGACTCTGGAGTAAGATCTGTCTCAGTAACTCCCCCCCGGCTGTCTGTCCCTGTGGTAGGGACAGAAGGGGCAGGCCATGTCGCACAGTGTGTGCTGGGCATAGATGAGCACTGAGAGCAGGTCCTCACATACCAGTTGGATTTGGGTCTTTTACCTGAATTAACTTGTCACAGAACCAACAGGGCCAGGTATCGCTAAAGAAAGTCTGTGTTTTCTACTGCCTTCTCTCCTCCAACTCATTTCTGCCTCAAGATCACCCTTAGTAAGCATATCTTTTATGTCTTACCCTGAATTGTATGGTTGGGCTCTCCATTACTGTGCTGTTTCCTTAGAAGCCCAGGGAGGAGTGTCTTCCCTTCCTTCTCAGAGCTCCCACATTCTCACTTTAATGGGGCAGGTACTAAGTACTGTCTGCTACCTCGGTAATGTGTTCTGAGCTCTTCAAGTAAAAATGTAAACCCTAGGGCCCTGTGTTATTTAAGAGGGCCTTTTTAGGGGCACCTGGCTGGCTCAGTGGGAGAGCATGGGACTCTTGATCTCGGGGTTGTGAGTTCAAACCCCATGTTGGGTGTAGAGCTTACCTAAAAAAAAACAAAAGATAATAATAATAAAGACACTGCATCAAAAAAAACGAGTGCCGTTTTAATTTCTGACTATGGCTTCTCATACCACTCATGCCACTGTGGTAACACCCAGTCACCCAGATTCAGTGTTCATTTTTTTTTTTTTTTTAACTAAGAGTTACCTGTCATTGTTATAATAGGACTTCTAACTTGTTTTTATGTGTTTTTGTTGGTTTGTTTTGTTTTAGCTATCCAAGAGAATCCAACAAATTAATAGACCTTCCAGAGGATTACAGCAGCCTCATTAATCAAGCATCTAATTTCTCGTAAGTTCTGATAATTCAAGTGTTGAGCCTTTCCTGCCATTGGAAGCACTCACTTCTCTACACAGAATTTAAGGGATTTTGTTGTTGTTCAGCCTCGTTTGGGTAGGGGAATTATAACGTTGGTTAGAGTTTTACCCTGCCCGACTTGTAACAGCATCATTCCAGCACGCTTCAGAATAAGATACGAGAAACGGGGCAGTGGGGGACAAATTTGTCACTACGGGTTATCTAAATAACCATTTACACTTTAATAAGAGCCCTTGGTAATGTTTTTAAATGTTTGACATAGAAGCAGTATAAATAATAATCCATAGTATGAAAAATGGAACGTTACCTAGACAGTTGAAGCTGCCGTGTGTATTTCTCCCCTGGTGCTTCCTCCTCCCCTCACAGAGATCTACTGTCCTACCAAGGTGTTGAGCCTTCCTGTGCATGTACACGTTAGCCGCAAACGTTTATATTCCCAAACAGCATATATTTATTTCACATGTTCTAGGCTTTAAAATGGCACTCTACTGTATATACTCTACAGTTTTTGTCACTCAGCAAACTTCATAAGAGTTTTTATACGTTCGACATACATAACTTACAATTCATCACTTCTCACTCTTGTGTAGTATTTCATCACAGGATAGCAGAATTTACATGTTTTTTTCTCCTATTGATTTTACTTACCGCTTCTCCAATTGTTGATAGATTATTTCCCATCCATGGTATTTGCGTGAGGTGTTCCCAATTTTAGAAGTAAATTTGCCTGGGCCATAGAATATAGGCCTCTTTAGCTCTTCTTAATATTGCAAAATTTTTCCAGGGTGGCTTTACCACCGTCAGCTCTTTAACCACTCTTTGTTAGAGCAATGACTTGAGCGCTTTCTGTCCCATGGAGGTGCCCCAAATCAGGTGGTGATAAGAGCAGAGCCCCCACTCTGTGCCTTGTGTGTGGAACTCTGCTGTGCTCCCAGAGCTACTGCTGTCAGACGGAACTGGAAGGGGAAGACGTGGGAGCCTGCACCGCTCACACCTACTCCTGTGGTTCTGGGGTGGGCATCTTCCTCAGGTGAGGCCCGCTGGGCGCTTTTTCCTTCGCATCTGCCGTGGTATATGAATGTTGAGGGACAGCACAAGAAACCACTGTGTTGCAAAGAATTTTGAGACTGCTGTTCTCCTGTGTTTTTCTCATTAGGGGAACAGCGGAGCCTCCTCTCGTCACAGCTCATATTTGGCTCATGCTGTCTCTTTGCTGCTGCTTCCATGGTCATCCTTCCCACCTCCATGACAATTCAGTTCTGCTTTCTTTGTGCCTCATTCTAATGTGAAACTGTCCTTGATTTTCTGCCCAAATCCAATCAGAATTACTTTCCTTGTTTCCTTATGGCTTGGGATCCATACATATCGCTGACTGTTGACCCTTGAACAACACGGTTTGGAACTGTATGCAAGTCCACTTACATGTCAGTTTTTTTCAGTAAATACAGTACTGTAAATGTATTTTATCTTCTTTCTGAGTTTCTTCATAACTGATAACATCTTTTCTCTAGCTTGCTTTGTTATAAGAAAACAGTATATAATACATAAAACATGCAAGATGTGTGTTAATCATTGTCTATGTTATCGGTAAAGCTTCCAGTCAACAATGAACTATTAGTAGTTAAATTTGGGGGGAGTCAGAGCTTATACACAGATATTCAACTGCACGGGGAGGTTGGCACCCCTAACCACCGTGTTGTTCTCGGGTCAACGCTGGTTGTATATATTAGATGATATACAGCCAATACTTATTAGTGACTACTGTGTAGTGGGCTTTGAGAATGCAGTAGTCAGCAAGACAGACAAAATCTCTGCCTTTGTGGAGCTCATTTTCTAGTGTGGGAGATAGAAAATAAACAAGGCTGATACGAATTTAGAAAGTGATACACTCAGAGGACAAAAAGTAAAGCAAGGAGAGAAATATGAGATGGCAGATGAGGAGTTGGATTTTAGTTAGGGAACCAGGGAAGGTTCCCTGAAAAGGTGACTTTTGAATAAACACCGAAAGAAGTAGGAAGAAAACTCTAGGCAGGAATAGCAATTGCAAAATTACTGGGAAATGTGCCTGCTGTGTTCAGGAAACAGCAGTGAGGCTAGTGTCACTGGAGTAGTGTGCACAAGGGGAAGTATTGTGGGGCCTGCTATGTCCTGGTGACATACCAGAGTCAGATGGAAGCCAGTTCAGGGTTTGAAGGAGAGAAGTGACATGAGTTTGAGCTCCCCTGGGGCATAGATTATATCCGTATCTTAGGTATCTTAGTCCCCTGGTACCTGACAACTTCTTACACATGACAGGTTCTCAATAAACGTTGAATTGAGCCGAATTATTAATACACAAAAAAGGTCAGGCAAACCTCTCAAAGGGTTGGGGAGATCCATTTTTAAATAGCCCTGAGGAGAAATATAAAAGTAGCATTTTCTCTTCTCTGGCATATTTCAAAATGCTTTTGGTCATGTACAGTGTTGCATTGTGTTTCAAGTCAACCTAATTCAGAATGTTTTTGTACATTTTTTCAATGAACAGTTTCTTCATAATAGCTGTTAAAATATCAGTCACTATTTTATGCTTAGAAGTTAATGATCTTTCTCACACTTAATTTTTTAAATGCTGGTATTATATGAGTCAGCGATTCCTAACCCAAAATGTGCCTTGCTATATTGCCTTACAATGCAATCATTACTGGTTACAATACAATCAGTTTAATTACTTTTAAAACTTGGGTGGATGTGTTGATACTTTAAGTGTCTGCTATAAATGCTGTTTCTTCTCTTCCAGCACTAGTGTTGTTTATTTTTATAAGACTCGAGTCCATTAGGAACTGAATCCAGACATCCGTTACTGATCTAGAATGTATAAATGGTCTCTCTACAGAGTACGGGAATGTCAGGTGCTATTTTTAGCTGGCAAAACCAAAGGCTGTTTTTATTCTCCTCCTTACCTTGATGACTATGGGGAGACTGACCAGGGACTCAGGTAAGGGCCCATGCTGGGGGGCTGGGTTGGCTGACCCTGGGCCTCCAGAGCCTTCAGTACCTGGTGAATGTGGTAGGCCTGAGTGAGGTCTGCCTGCCAACAGCCCAGGGGCTGTAGACCTTCTGTTCTGGTGGAGGTGGACTCTTCCAAGGAGGGCACCCTGGCTGCCTCGCTCGCCATTACCTTTCCCAGCCCTTAGAATTTCATGATGGCCATCAGAATAGACAAGAGGAAAGAATAGGAGAGAGTACAACTTTTTCCATTTATCACCCCAGAGAACCGTTGAAATGGCCATGTGGCGTCCACAGCATCAGAACACTGTGACGATAGCCTGTTGTGACTTGTGTGGCTTTGTATGAGGAGACCCATTGTTGTTCAGGTGATATAAAAGAGCAAATCTTAATTGATGAGAGATGTGTGTGGGGCTGGCTCTCGGTAGAGCATGGAACTTGACCTCAGGGTTGTGAGTTCAAGCCCAAGTAGGGCTTGGAGCCTACTTTAAGAGAGAGAGAGAGAGAGAGAGAGAGAGAGAGAGAGAGAGAGATGTGCTTATCTTATTAACTTAAGAGTCTGGGAACAAAGAGAACATACAAAACAAGACAACAGTATATGAGGCTTAATCACTTCTCCTCTGGCTGCTTCTATTATATCATAAGAAAATGCTAATGGCACTTCCCTCAAGCACTATAAAAGAACTTCTTTCAGACCATCTTTTCGCCCAGAGGAGGTGAAAGTCTTAACCTAGACAGAACCATCCAGCCTTGGGGCGGAGAAAATGAACGCCTGGAAACCAAAGCAAGAGAAGTAGGGGGCTGCTCCGGGCGCTCAGCTGCAAGGTTACCCGCATATGCCACCTGGTGCTGGTTCTCCTGTTGCCCCAAGGAGCGTGGGCTCGTACGATAAAGAGCCCTGGTTAGCGAGTGACAGGACTGGTGTGCTCTGAAGCAGGAGCAAAGGCCACCAGCATGAACTCACCAAAACCTTTGCTTTGGGTAAATTAGACCCAGAAATTATTCACATTTGGCTGCTTTGCTTATTAGACTCTGGCTGAAAGACAGCACTCCGGGGAACATTTTTACCCTTGCAATTTTCCTCCCATTCCCTCCCCTGCCTCCTCCCTTCTTACTTAACATTTTAGCAGCAAAGTGGACGATGAATGGGTAGTTTTAGCTTCTCCCTCTACACTCTCCTGCCCAGGCCCACCCTCCCTTCCCTCACCCCAGTCTGAGTTAAGTTTAGCTCGCATGTGTTTTTCCTCTTCTTTTCGGCACTTACTCCCTTCAACTGCTCCTAGCCAGCCTTCAGAGCTAATGTGTTATTAGCCACGGTCTCGTGCAGAACAGGAATTTTGCAGAGGATCTTAAACCAGTACTCGTAACTGTTCCTAAATCAGGAAAGGTTGGGGTGTAATAGATGAATAAACAGAATGCATCCTGAGTGACGTGCGTCTTCCTTCTAGACGGGGAAATCCTTTACACTTGTGCAAAGAGCGATTTAAGAAGATTCAGAAGCTTTGGCACCAACACAGTATCACGGAGGAAATTGGACATGCACAGGAAGCAAATCAGACACTGGTTGGCATCGACTGGCAGCATTTATAATTACTTCACTACCAAAAACAGAAACTTGGAGTTTTATAACCCAGTTGGCTTTTCAAGAAAGAGAATAGGAAATAAATTCTACTGAATTTGGAAATCAATTCTTTATTTAAGCTTTCCTTCCTAGTTTTGTTTTCATAGTTTCTGGCTCCAGGGACTGATGAAAATCACCTTCCATCAGTGGATTTTCTTGCACTGTTTGCTGTGTCCCTCAAACGTAACTGCTTGAGTTTTAGGATCCAGCGAGAAGCACTCTCTTCCCCAGCTGGGCACGACCCTTTGTGGGCATGTGACTGTGTTTGACCATTCCCAGTAGTCTGAGCCATGTTACATTACTGATCACGAGGAACTCCAGGCCTGAAGCTGATTCGACAGCGGCAGGAAAAAGTCTCTTTGGTCTCTTGGGGTCACACTTCTTGGTCCCTTTCAGTGACTCTCAACACTGGGATTGGGTCGCTGTCCCCTCCGCTGACGGGACCCTACCTCTAAGAGCAAAGCAGTGGATCTTGAAAGCGGCAATCCCTTGTCTCCCATCGCTGTGAGCGGGTTGGGGCATGTGTGCACCTGTGGGACAAAGGGGAGAGGCATTTGCTTCGTATGCTGGGTGGTTTTCAGGGCTATAGAAGTTGGGTTTTTTTGTTACATGGTATTTTGGTTTTTGTTTTTTGTTTTTGGCAAGACTTTTGGCTTTGAGAGAAAAACTCATTTTAAAGGGCTTTTTGAAACCTTAGAGTATCCTAATTTTTCAGACAATATATTCCCATTTCTAAGACTAAACCGAGAGATTGTATGCATCCTGAATCAAACACTAGGAGAAAAAATTAGAACTCGGTGTTTTGAGGTTTCCCTACCCCTTCCAGCATTTCCTGGAATAGATGAACTGCTGTTTACCTGCTGGCTCACTTAGTACATTCCTGGGACAGCCTGTGTGCCCAGGCTTTTTATTATTTTTAAACATTACTGTTCTTACTAAGAGGTGCCTTCCCAGAATGATAGCCACTTAGTAAAATAGCTTTTAACTCTTATATACTACACAGCCACTCTCGTTTGATACATGTGTGCTGAGAGCTTGAATACCCACAGAGAGTGATGGCAGATTTAGTGGAGGAATACATTCTGAGCCTCTCCGAGGTGGGGCTAAGGGACAAATGAATCATAAGAGGGTCTTGGATTTTTTTAGCCAATGAAAGTAACCCTTTCACTCAGTCCATTTTGAATTGCATCAGAAAGTTCTGTTCCACTCAGCTTTGCATACACTGCAGTAAACCCAGGAGGAAGATCAGGATTCCAGACTTTAGGCTAAAATAAGTGGGAATGCAGAAGCCACATTCACTGCTTCTTCCACGGTAGTGTGTGACAGGAACCCATCCTCTGAAAGGATGACCTTACCCCTTTTTGCTTGGGACTGGCTCACCCAGCTGAGAGGAGGACCAACAGGAAGAAAATCCAACTTAGGACCCAGCACTCTCCCCCGTTTTCTGGCCTTCTGTTCATAAGATCTGAGGCTGTGGATGGCACAGTGATTTTAATGTTTATTTTGGCCTTTTTCACATCCCCGTTCCTTTAGTGTTAAGTCCAGCTTCTTTTGGCTTTTCTCCATATCTTCACCAAGCTTAAAGTAAGTCCAGGTTCCCTCTCTGTAAATGGATTATAAACATTTTTACCAAATCATAACAATACTCTGGCTTTCAGGAATGACTTCATAGAAGTCTGTTGTTAGCAGAGGGTGTCCCTGGATTTCATTCTTTGAGAATGTCAGGGAGTCTGATGAATTTACATGAAACAGCAACACACACACCCTTCCAGTTTCTGGTGTGTGCATCATTAAGCTAATTGTCTTCCCTACCTAATGAATCATCTTAGTTTTTATGATTTTTTCCGCATGTATTATGTTTATTGTAGAAATGTTTATATAACATCCTTTCCATATCAGGGAAAATCATATCTGTTTAATAAATTGGCCATAACTTTAATATCTGTGGACATCTTGTAAAATTTGGAATGTATCATATGTAAAAAGTTTAAAGATATCCAAATAAATGCTTTAGGTGTTGACATTACTTTGAGTCTGCCTACATTTTCTTTGTTTTGTTTCACACACTTAAATGCCATGGAAATGTTCCCCATGTCACCTTGCTACAAATAAAGTGGAACATCTGTATTAGCTTGAAAATTAAGAGGCTTATATTATTAGTGTTAATTATGGCCATTAGCCAAACCAACTTGACCTTACCAGAGAAAGCTGGATCATCATTTCAGCTGATTAAGCTTCATATTCATTGGCTGCAACAGCTCGTGAACTTCTGAACCATTTTGAACCTCGAATCACTGGGGAAACAGAGCACTCAAAGTCTCTTCCAGCAATATGACCTGTCTTCAGGTTTATACTCTTCTTGCTCTTTCTTCCCTGGTAGTCTTCAGGTCCTTGTTCTTACACACTCCCCAGACATTCTCTGCTTATGAGAGACACGTGGAGGAAGGAAGCTATGTCCTTAATTTGCAGGAGAGTCATTGCCTACAAGAACTCTGCTGTGCTTTTCAAAATCCTCTTAAAACAGAAGGCATAAACTAAGAAAGCAAGGTTTCCATGTGTTCTCCCTGTCTTCTAGCTTTTAATGCTGCTCCCAGCTTACTCTCTTCCCTGGTCCAAATGTCAGCAGTTCCAAGGGTCATTAAGCCCTCTGACACACTCCTTGCTCTGTCCTTATTCTTGTTTTTTTTAAGTCAAGTGTATTAAGGTATTTTACAAATAGTAAAATTCATCCTTTTTAATGGACGTTTTTATGTATTTTAACAAAGGCATACAACTACTGCTATCAAACAGAACAGTTTTGTCTGCCCAGGACATTCCCTCAAGCCCCTTTTGTGGTCACCTTCTTCCCCGGTCCTGACCCCCAGACAACCACTAATCTTCCTGTCCCTTTGTTTTGCCTCTTCCAGAATGTCCTATAAATATGTATCACATGTAGCCTTTTGAGCCTGGCTTTTCTAAGAAGACTAATGCATTGGAGAGTCATCCGTGTTCCTTACGGTTGCTGAGCGGTGTTCCACTGTGCAGATGTTTATGCAGTTATCAGGTGTGAAGGACATTTGGGCGGTTTATGGTGATTATGAAAAAAATGAAAACATTGTGTAGGTTTTTGTGTGAAACTACGTTTCCATTCCCCTTGGGTAAATAGCTAGGAATTTTCTTCTATCTTAACCTGCTGTATTCCATCTTTGCACAACATTCTCTAACTTTGCTGTTTATATTCATCCTCTGTTTGGGAGGACAAAACACCATCAGAAGTTAAAAGACTGATGTTTCCCCCTCCTTCAAGCAAATCTCCTGTCCACTGAGGACCAGGAAGTCATCCCTCTCTCCCTGGTCTTCCATACCATTCGCCCCCACATTCCTGTCCCTAACACGGTGCTGCTGGCTGGCCACCCTGTCATCAGGAGCCGTGTTCTCCTCTAGTAGCAAGTCAGAGACCCGAGTTGTCTTGGTTCCCTTCCCTCCCCCACTCGGCCCCGCTCCTGGCTAAGCTGCAAACCTGCTGGCCTAGCATTACAGGTGCCCGGACAAGGAGGGGCAGGGGAGCGTGCCGAGCAAGCACCTAATCTTATTAACCTATATTGAGGTTACTTGGGGTTTATTTGCTGGTGGTTCGGTCCTGGGCTTGAACGTGTTGCAAGAAGCTATGGGTTCTTGAACTGAAGCCACAGATTCCAGCACACTTGTCTTCCTAAATGTTCAAAATAAGCAGCTAGTACCTACTTCTTCACTCTGGAGAAAGTGTTTTAAAAGTGGAAAAGGCCTAATGTGCTGTCTTACCTCTCACCCTGCCCCAAGGAAGGCCTGCCAGACTTGAAAACCTGGTTGAGTCCCCTGGGAGAAATGAATTTATACTGGTCCCAGGAAAGCCTGAGGTCAGACACAAGGAAGACCCAGGTCAGAGTCTTGTTGGCCGCTACCTGAGAAGCCCTGTGAAGTGTAGCTCGCCCTACGTCTGCTTGAACCAACTGGGGATATTTATCATAGGGTCAGTTCACCCTTGGTCCTCCCAGCAGCTCTCAGATTCTAAGGTTGCTTACATCTGCCCTATAACCTGGCCCCACAGAGACTTGTGTTTCCCTGTTTGGGAAAATATGTTTTGACCAGAGCAGGGAAAAATGGTTTGGAATTTTTGCTTAAATCACTAAACTAAGACTCCACACATGAAAATATTAAATAAATTCAGCTCTGGTCTGAACTGGTCAATGTGGAGAATATTTGGGATAGCCTTATAATCAGTGTTCTTGCAGATGAGATGGTGAGAGGGAGAGGTGATGCCCTGACTGGTAACCATGCTTCCCTTTAGGGTCAGGTTCAGTTGGGTTTTGTTAACAAATACTGGCTAGAATTGGGAATCATGTGATAACATACAGTCGAATAGGCTAAGACAGTGTTTAACACAAGTGATTTTCACACAATATAATTTTTAATGTCTATCGTACAGCTGTTAACAGCACAGTTACACATGAGCCTAGAGCAGCACTTTCTCGATGGTTCTCAGCACTCCCGAGGGGAGAGAGTTCCAGGACCCTTGTCAGAGGTGGCTGACTCCCTCAGCATTTTCAATGTGGACCATTCTTTGGTCTCAAGGAGACTCCAAAGTCTAATTAAATTAAACCTGGGGCCAAAGTCTGAGAGTGTCCAAATGTTTGGTTTGTTCTGGTTTGGTTTTTTGGGTTTTTTTTTTTTTTAGTATTTATATATTTTTGAGACACAGACAGAGCCTGAACGGGGGAGGGGCAGAGAGAGAGGGAGACATAGAATCTGAAGCAGGCTTCAGGCTCTGAGCTGTCAGCACAGAGCCCAACACGAGGCTTGAACTCACAAACCCGTGAGATCATGACCAAAGTCAGATGCTTAACTGACTGAGCCACCCAGGTGCCCCAAGAGCAAGAGTGTCCAAATGTTTTAATGCCTGGGAGAATGAGAGCTCCAGAACATGCCCCAGGCAGCACCCAAAGTCTTATTGTCTCCCCACTGAACACTCAGCACAACAATGAAGCCGTTCTCTCCTTCCCCTAAAAGCTTCCCTTTTCTCTCTTCCCTGAAAGAAGGTAAAATTTCTCTTGGAGTCACTAGCTCAGGAAGATGGACTGAGTTTCAAAGAATCTTTAATACAGAGGCATTGCAGAAATACTGCTTTGCAGGATAGGTATCTGGGGAAGGAAACAGGAAGAAGCTTCCAGAGGATGCTTTGCCCTCCACTGTAGACCATTAGTGTCACCCATGCGGGCTGTTGTGGCCACCTGTGTGGGTCTAAGAGGAGAGGCCCAGTGTCCAGAGGGTAGACTCTTGTCTCATTGTTACTCCTCTTCCAGTGAAGAGCAGCCACCTAGTCCAGTGCTTCCACAGACAAGCCAAAGGAGGTCACCTGGCACTTCAGGGGCGTGATGTTGCCGGAACAGCCAACAACCTGACTTCCTCAGCCCATAGCTCACTCCAGGCTAAGCGAGGGCATGGGGATGTGACACAAGAGTAGCCTTTAACTATGTTTTTGGTGAGGAAAATAATCCCCTGTCTTTAAGTTCTCTTGCCCCATGATTGAAGAATTCCTCTCGTGGGCCCTCAGTGCTTTGGAGAGCCCGTTAGTCTTAGAAAAGTATAACTATCCCCCGCCCTGCACAATTACACAAACGAAATGGCTGTCCTGTCAGTCTTGGCATTTAAAAACAGAAGAATGACGACATGGCCAGTACATTTTTCAGACTCCTGTGCTTATGCACCAAGTGACACTTTGGATGTAGAATGAAACAACTTGGAGCCTGTAATGGCAAACTCTTAAAAAGGGGAGTTGCCCTCAGTGCAGCCAGTAGTAGCCTCAGGGTGGAACTGAATTCATGTGCTATGAAGAGTGATCCACTGAGAGGCGCCCTGAGTCCACCATGAGGGCATATCGGGAAGTAGTGGGCCTGAGCCGGGGCTCATTCACTAATATTTTAAGTCATTCAACAAATGTTTGCCAAACGGTTTTAGGGACCCTAAACTTTAAATCCCACCATCAGAAAGAGTCTCTGTAGTAAGATGGCTGCCCTCCTTGGGAGATTCAGATTGGATAAGTGGGGTATCCGCTTTCTTGGAGTCCGCTACTTCTCAGTGTTCAGGAGGGGAGGGGGCCCAGGGCCATCAGCCAGCCTCTGGGGCCTGGCCTGCGTCTGCACCCTCGGCTTCCACCTGGTTACTCTTGCCCAGCTTTTTCAAGCTCTCCAGAAAGGCCTTCCAAGTCTCCGACACGCTCTTTTCCAGAAGCCAGCCCTCACTCTCGCACTCAAGGTCTTCGGGGTTCGACACACCTTCCAGTGCTGTGTGCAGGTAGCGTAGGCCAATTGTGATGGACACCTGGTGGGGAGAAGAGACTTAGAGGAGGTCTGGGAGAAGTAGGTGGGGACTGAGGTTGTCAGGAAACCCTGGAAGCCACCAGCCTCTTCACCCCGGGGGCCCTTCGAGTGTGACAGGCTCTGTTGAGTCTGGGTTGGTGAGGGCCTGCCCACCAGCCTGGCCTGGTGCTCAAAATAGCTGTCTTTTCTCCAGCCTCATCTCCAGCCCTATTCTCCTCCCTTTCTGGCCACCCTGGGCTTCTTTGGGTCCCATCCACACTTTCTTCTCTCCAGCCTTTACCTCTTGCTGTTTGCCTTAAACGTTGTTCCTCTCCACGCTCCCCCTTCAATTCAGCTTCAGCCCTCGGTGAGTGACCCTGCTACTCATTCTGCCTCCTCTTTCTCTCCAGTCGCACCCGTTCTGGGGGGATTAGTCCTAGGTTTCTCCTCCTTGCACCCCCATCCCGTTCCTAGCACATTGTTTGGCACATATGAGGTACTGGGTAAACTATTTGCTAGACAGAATTAAAAAGTCACCTCCTTTTCAGCAAGCAATATTATCATATGTGGTTTCCTTCTACTTCTACTATTTTGATTAGTGTGGGGATGAGTGGGTGATTTGTTTGCGTTTGTTCACTAGCAGTCGCTGTAGCAGGCTGTGGTGCCAAAATGCCTGGGTTCAAACCCCAGTCCTGATACTTAGCCAGCCATGTGAGTAAGAAACCTCAGTTTACTCATGTGGTTTGCAAATTTTCAGATGGAGTGTCTCCTGCCTCTTGTGCATGCTGTGACATGTCAGGATGTGTAGAGCATTGTACGTGGTGCCCAGTAAGGATGAATAGATGTGTCAGCTGTAATTGGTTATCAGTGTGGTAAGTACTGTTTGCATCTTTCCAATGTATCGTGTTACCCCTTGTTTCTACATAGATTCCCGCTTTACTCTCTTACATTTCTCCTTTCGTGGTATAACAGACTCTGAGCTGGCGAGGCCTGCTCATGGAGACCGTCCACCCCCGATGCATCTTGTTCACTCAGTCTCCCAGCCCATAGAACAGCACCCAGTGGTGGTAGGGCTTCAGTAAACATCTACTAAATGAATGCTATGGGAGCACTTTATAATTGCAGTGGTGGATGACATTAGTGATTGGTGTTTTAGGTTTTCGTTATTGTCATTGTCCGTTGAAAGTTTAATATAATGTTTATGGTGAAAAAAACTACCTCCTCCAGGACGTCCTCCTGGTGTACATACTCCTACTCCTATTCCCTTCTCCTTTCCTGAAGCAGGTCTACTGCTGCATTATGAATTTTGCACTTGGTCATGGTCCTCCCTTTGGTTCATGAGTTAGATGTCACCTCCTAACTGGATTGTGAGGCCCAGGAGAGCAAGGCTCAAGCCAGAGCCCTATCTTAGTTTAGCCACCCTCATGCCCATCACACAGCTCTGCCAACTGAAGGCCTCAGCTAAAAGTCAAGAGCATTTACTCCCTGTTCACGATGAGCTGGTCCTCATCTCATACAGTACCTAGCTTCCTGGAAAGGCGAGGAAACTGAGAGGCAGCCAGTGGAACCCTGTTTTCCCACTGATAGCCTTTCAGTCTTTTCATGGGTTTTCAGGGTACATGAGCTTCTGACCTTCCAGCAGTAAGCTTCTCACCTCGCTCTACCCATTCATTCCCAAGACTGTGCCTCAAGTAGTCAACAATCAGTAAAACGTCATTCATTTGCCTTGACATGAAAAGAAACCCTCCCTTCCCCAGCCAGCCTACCCCCAGACAATACAGTACCTGCAGTGTGATGTGGTGAGTTAGAAGTAGTCATCTCAGCCCAGGGCACAGCTACATGTTAAATTCCATAGCACTAAGAGAGCGACTTACTTAAAGGAAACTTTCAGTGAATCTCCTCTAATGGGCAAACTTTCCCCACTGATATTTCTGGTTTTGGACTTCTGGATTTTGGAGTGGATTTTCTGCTGCCAGCTGAAAGCCAGAGCCCCGGAGTCACCCTCTGTACCACCTTGGTTTACCACTCACACTTGCTCTCAATCAGCACCCGGGACAGCGCCCAGCACTCAGGTGTTTAAGAAATAACTCCGATAAATGAATGAATGACATCTTGCTACATCCCAAGTTCTGTACAGAGAGGAATTAAGCCTTATAGGTGAAATCAGATAAATCCACAAATAGTTAGAATAACAGGTAAATTGCTACCAGAATCTTGAGAGAAGCACAAATCCAAATAGCTCCCATTTCCTGGACATAATACATATCACCCCCTGTTCCCCCCCAGGAATCCCAAAGCTAAGTGCTGTCGGTCCCATATAAAGAGATGTTAAGTAACTTTCCAAGACCCCAGACTGAAAAAACAAAGGCACATGATGAACCTCTAAAACATGCAAAGTGAAAGAAGGCAGACAGAAAAGGTCACATATTTTGATGGCATTTATATAAAATTTTGTCCAGGATGGATAAATCCACAAAGCTGGAGCACAGATTAATGGTTTCCAGGGGCTGGAGGGGTGGGAGGCAGGGGGGCGGGAGACGGGAAGTATGCTGCTTAATGGGTAGGAGCTTCTCTTTGGGAGTGATGGAAATGTTTTACAACTAGATAGAGGTGGTAGCGGATGTTGTAGTAGTTGTACAACATTGTGAATGTACTAAATGCCACTACGTTGCTCACTTTAAGATGGTTCATTTTCTGTTCTGTGAATTTCACCTCTATCAATTATTTTTTGAGTGATAGGAAAGAAACAAAAAATAGTAGAGGTGCTGGGGTTTAAACTTAGGCCTGCCTGCCTGACCCACAGCAAGGCTGAGGGCTGCTTCTGAGGAGAGAGGCAAGCGCTCCAGGCTGGGCCCCACCCATTAAATCCAAAAGGGGCAGGTGACCCCCACTCCCCTCGCCCCCAGCTGGCCCAGAGCCTACCTCAAAGAGCCAGACGAGGAGTGTGACGGCGCCCATGGAGTTCATGAGGCTGCCGTAGTAGCTTAGCAGGGCGGCCCTGCAGCCACGCACCCACAGGTTGAGCTCCTCTGTCTGGTGGTCGTAGCTGTAGTGAGCCGAATTGTTGGTGAGCTGGTATTGAATGCAGGGCCGTGGCGAGTTGGGGTTGCAGCAGCTGAAGGGAACTCCATCCACCAGGTATCGCCCATCCACGTTGCTCTTGATGCGACTGGAGGAGAAAGATTAGGGGCTTCTCAGACTTCTCACCAGGGGCCAGTTCCTCCCATCCCACAGCTCTGAAAAGCTGTAATATTCATTCATCCATCCATCCATTCATTCATTCATGAAATAATAAAGGCACCTACTATGTGACAGCCACTGTTCTAGAAGCTGAAGGTGGAGAAATGACGCTAGAGAACCAATGTCCCTACTTCCTAGAGTTTGTGTTCTTGAGGGTTGAGACAGATGATAAACCAAGAAGCAAGTAAATAAGGAATACAGAAATGCATCCAACCACGCTTTGTACTGCCAGGCCTCTGCATGCAGCAATTTCTTGGAACCATGTCAGCCTGGTAGGACAGGTGGTGACTGGAACAGGACTGCCTAGCATTCGTGGCCAACAGCCTTTGCCCCGCAGCCCCTCTGCAACCTTACCTCTAAAAAGTCACTAGGGACCAAGGCTCCCTCTGGCCAGATGGGTTCTGTTCAGTATATATTTCCAGAAGGCCTGCTGTAGCCCAGGGCCTGTGCAGGGACAGGGAATGAGACTGGAAACAGTTACAGTCCTTGCCCTCAACTTGCTTGCTGTCCACAGTGAACTCTGCCCCTAGCCAGGTGGGATCTCCTTACTCACCTGAAGGCTGCAGCCTGTATTACTTTTGCACTTCCATTTGTAAGTATATATTTGGTTAGGGCACACCATACATTCATGTGGGTTCAGAATTCAAAAGGGGCAGACATCTTTACTCTGAAAGTTCTCTCCATCCTCATCAGGCATCTGAGTGTGTCCTACCTGACCTGAGTGAGGTTACCCAGGTGTCTTTATGCACCAGAATTCATCAAGCTGAACACTTAAGATTTGTGCACCTGAGTGTATGCATGTTATCTTGAATCACAAGGTTTTTTTAAGTTGCACAGACTTTTACAAACATGAGAGTAGAATGTATGAGAATAGAAATGTAATTATTTAAAATAGAAACTATAATTCCAATTCTGGGTATCTATCTGAAAAAAATGAAAACGTTAACCTCAGGGGCACTGGCTGGCTCAGTCAGTGAAGCATGCGACACTTGATCTCGGGGTTGTGAGTTCGAGCCCCACATTGGGTATAGAAATTACTTAAAAATAAAATCTTGAAGAAGAAAAAAGAAAACATTAAATCAAAAAGATACATGCATCCCTGTGTTCATTGTAGCATTATTTACAAAAGTCAAGACATGGTAACTACTTAAGTGTCCATTGATAGGTGAATGGATAAAGAAACTTTGGTACATACACACACATACACACATGCACGTGCACACACACACACACACACACTGGAATATTATTCATCTCTATAAAAAGAAATCTTGCCATTTGCAAAAATGTGGGTGGATCTTGAGTACATTATGCTAAGTGAAATAATAAAGACAAATACCATATGATCTCACTTACATGTGGAATCTAAAAACAAACCAAAGAAAGTTGTGGTTGCCAGGACAGGTGTGGGAGATGGGCAGAATGGGTGAAAGTGGCCAAAAGTCCTGGGGATGTAATACACAGCATCATGACTATAGTTAATAATGCTGTATTGAAAGTTGCTAAGAGAATAAATCTTAAAAGTTTCTTATCACAAGAAAAAAATTCTGTACCTAGGTATAGTGATAGATGTTAACTAGATGCATGGTGGGGCTCATTTTGCAATATATGCAAATAGCAAATCGTTATGTCGTATCTGAAAACTAATGTTGCATGTAAACTATACCTCAATAATAAACATAAATAATAGAAACTGTTTTCAACATTCATTGAAATGATAATTTCAGTGTTTAGCTTCTAAATGTCCATGTTTAATCTCCAACTCATTCTTGTCCCTTGGCCTCCAGATCCCCCCAAACTGTAGCCAACTGTCTGTCCTTCTAAAAAGACTTCATACCTGATAAGCAAACACAGATTCTGCAAATGTTCTTTTTCTTCTTGTTTTTTACCCAAATGATAATGTCCTGTCTTGAACTTTTCTTTTTTCCCTTAGCAGTATCTTAGAGATTTTTTGTATTTATCAATAGAGAGTATTCTCCAGGTTTTTAATGAGCTACACGGTATTGCCGTTGCACAGATGGTCCTGGGGCACTAGTCAGTTCCCTACTGATAGATGTTTAGGGCTTTCCCAATCTCCTGTTAATTCAAACATTGTGCATATTGTGGCTATATCTAGAGGGTAAATTCCTAGGGGGGCATCCCTGCATCAAAGTGTGGATCCATCTGTGACTGCCCTAGATCCCTGCCATATTTCTCCCTGGTGTTTGTAGAATCATACGCCCAACAGACATGCACAAGAGAACGTACCCTTCATGCTGTACCCACACGGGTTCGATTTTTGATCTTTGCCAACCTGAGAGATAAAAAATAGTATCTCAGGGTTGTCTCAATTGCCATTTCTCTCATTACGAATGAAGTTGAGTATCTTCTGATATGTCGAAGAGCCATTTGTGGTTCCTTTTCTGTGAACTGTTGATCAGTATGATTAGGACTTTAGGAAGGTTCTGTACAATGTGGCCTCCTTGGTTCCAGAAAAGTCCTCACCTGGGTTATGGTGACCATATTTCCAATGGTCTGCAGTCCCTGACCTCTACTTCCTAGACAGGACCCCAGCCGAGAGAATGGGTGGTCCTGGGTGCACAGGACACCTGAACTTACTCCCAGCTCATCCCTCTGGACAAGGTCCTTACCCTTTCTGGGCCTCAGCTCCCTCATCTGTAAAATGGAGTTGACATGAGGATCATATGAAGGGATGTGTGTAAAAGGTCTTAGAAAAGTGGCTGGCACATAATAAGTGCACAGTGAATGTGAACTCATGGCTGAGGCTGGGCAGGGTGGAGGAACGAGAGCCTTCACATGTGCTCCGTGTGCCCTCGAGCAACAGCTGTGGCAATGGAACAGACCATTCACCACCACTGGGCAATAGTCACTTGTGATCGGGTGGCAGGGTCTCTGCCAACTGTGAGGAAGAGGCTCTGAGAGCCTTCTGTGAGGATAGCAACCATGTCTGTGAGGGCAGAGCTCACCCCTGGCCTGAGGCCGTATCAGACATTTGTCACTGGCTGAAGTGGTTGATACTGAAGTACTTACTTGAGCCCAACTGAGTGCACCAAGAGCACGGTGGGAGCAGAAACCACTCTGCTCTCCCCCTGCAGCCCGTCGCTCGGCACCTGGCGGCGGGGCCCGAGGTGGTCCCGGGTGGGAGGACTGAAGCAGAAGGGCTGTCAGTTTGGGTCTCCTGCCCCCCTCTTGAGAGGCCAGTAGTCCCTGGACACCTCAGCAGACAGTAGTCTCCCACCGATGACCAGCCCCAGCAGGCCTCTTTGAGGCTGGGGTCTCCGAGCTCAGATGCTCTTCGTCCCTCTGCCTGACCTGCAGGCTGTCCCTTGGGCCTGCTCCCAGCAGCACAACATCCCACCTGGGCCATTCCCAATGTCCCCATGAGAGGAGTGGGTGTAGTGGGAGGAGCCAGCCTTTGAGTCGCAAATCTACATTTCTGATCTGTGGGACTTCATCCTCTGGACCTGTGTGAGGTGGGGATAACTACAGCCCCTTCTCGGCAGCCGTGAGGAGCTTTAAATGAGTCAGTGTGAGGAATGTGCTTGACACAGGCCCTCAGAGAAGGCCCCACACAGAGCCACCTGGGCAGGACCTTGCAATCCACCAGATTGTTCTATGGAGGCAGAAGTGGTGCCCTGAGCAGGGCAGGGCGGGGCCTCACCCAAAGCCAAACAGGAAGTGGAAGACCAGCCCACAGCAGTTGCCCACTCCTCCCATCAGAGTTTCTTCAGAGCCTCACAGGTCTCTCTCCTGTATGTTGGCTTTTCTATTTAAACTTCATGAGAAAGCGTGATTCCCTCCCTTGTTCCCTGTCCCAGAAGCCCTTTCCTGTCCACCATTCTCTCTCCTTATGCACTCTCAGGTGTCCCTAAGCTGGGGTAAAGCCTACAGACTTGCCCCATACATAGTACATGTATATCTGAAGTGAAGGCCAGGCCTGCAGTTGTGTGGGCTGAGGCCAGGAGAGGCTCTGAGCTACCCTCACTCTGCAGGCTGGCCTTCTGGAGACCACTTATCTTCCCACCTCACCTCACTCACTCCCCCAAATGGGGAAGCCACCTTGCTAGTCTCCTTAAGGCAGAGCCGTGTCTCCCCCCACAATGCCCCCCCCCGCCCCCTGCAGACTGGGGATTCCTGAGGTCAGGGCTTGTCTTGCCTCAGACTGAGGCTCCCTGAGAACAGGGTTGTCTCCCACCTGAGACTGGGGCTCCCTGAGGGCAGGGCTGTGTCTCCTGTTTGTGTCCTCCCTCAATACCTACAGTACTTTATATCCAAAACAGGTCCTACCTTAATCAAGACCCTTACAAGCCCTGGTGAGCCCTGAGCAGAGCAAGATTTGTAGCCTGGGAAATACTCTGATATAAATAGCCAGCTCACCACCTAAGGAGCTTTGTCTTAAGAGGGTGAGTGGGGCCTTAATCTGTGGTTAGAACCAGGACAAGCACTGAGTAAACAAGGTGATTCTTCTACGGGAGAGGGAGGGCTATTTCTAGAATTGCGGGACTCCAACAGATCTCAGGCTGGGGGTCGGGGAAGCCACAACCTCCATGAAGCCAGGCCTGCCTCCCCCATGCTAACTTGGGTCTTCTCCTCAGGGAGCCCCAGCCTGAGGAGAAGACACACCCCTGCCTCAGGGAGCCCCAGTCTGAGGGGAGACACAGCCTTGCCTGTGGAGAGCCTCAAGCTGAGGGGAGACACAGTCCAGCCCTCAGGGAGCTCCTAGCCAAGGTCTAGTCTTCTTGAGATGTCTATAAATTGTTCAGGAAGAGTGAAAGGAGCCTGTAGCCTGTAGGTTCCCTGGGTGGGATGAGAAAGTGAGAGGGCTTGGTGCCAGCTTCTCCCTCAGGCTGAGGGCTCGAGGCCAAGCCCTCCTGGCTGACAGTTTCTGGTGCCAAGGCCTTTTACCCCGAGACACTAAAGCTCTGCTTATCCAGAAAGCAATGGGGACCTTGAAAGGAATTGTCTGAAGACTTCATGTCCCTCCTCATGTGATGCAGTAAGATATACACAGGGCACCCTAGGAAGTGTTCTTGCCAAAACCAAACCTGAATCCAAGCACACCTCAGCCCTGACTATTGGCTTATGGGGGAAACACAGGGGACTGAAGAACAAGTTAGATGACACCACTTGGCTGCAACTGCTCAATCCAGAATGTGAGGAACGAACTCTTCAGAACAAGTGGCCCAGTTCCTCCAGTACTCACATGGCTGGACAGTAACTGTTACAGAGAAAAGGAGATGAAAGAGATCAGAGAACCAAATGCAAAGTGTGGACTTGGTTTGGATCCTGATTTGAACAAATCAACTGTGAAAGATACTTTGAAACAATAAGAGAAAGTTGAACAGACCAGATATTAGATGAGATTGCTGCTGGTTTTGTTGGGCATGATTACTATTGTGCTTATATCAAACAAAAACAAAAAAGCAAAAAACAAGCAAACCCTCTGTACCTGTTAGAAATGCCTCCTAAAGTATTTATAGGTGAAAGGAAATGAAGGTCGGGATTTGCTTTAAGATACTCAGAGGGTAGAGGCGCCTGGAGGGCTCAGTCGGTTGGGCGTCTGACTTCGACTCAAGTCATGATCTCACAGTTCGTGAATTTGAGCCCCGTATCAGGCTCTGTGCTGATAGCTCAGAGCCTGGAGCCTGCTTGGGATTCTGTGTCTCTGTCTTTCTCTGCCCCTCCTCTGTTCATGCTCCGTCTCTCTCTCTCTCTCTCTCTCTCTGTCTCTGTCTCTCTCTCTCTCTGTCTCTCTCTCAAAAATAAACATTTAAGGGGCACCTGGGTGGCTCAGTCGGTTAAGCATCTGACTTCAGCTTCGGTCATGATCTCGTGGTTCATGAGTTCGAGTCCCACGTCAGGCTCTGTGCTGACAGCTCGGAGCCTGGAGCCTGCTTCGGATTCTGTGTCTCCCTCACTCTGCCCCTCCTCTGCTCTCTCTCTCTCTCTCTCTCTCTCTGTCTCTCAAAAATAAATACACATTAAAAAAATAAAATAAACATTTAAAAAAATGAATCAGTAATAATTAAAAAAAAAAAAGATACTCAGAGGGGATAATGTGTCTTTGGAAGGGGGATATAGACGAAACAAGAAAGCGAAAATGTGCATATTTGTTGAAGCTAGGAAAGGTGTACATGGAAATTCAGGATAATCTCTCCGCTTTTGTGAATGCTTGAAAGTTTCCATGATAAAAGTTGAAATGCAATAAAACAAAAGAAGCGCTGGCTGAGAACTCCAAACCTGTGTCTCGATAACTTGCTCTGAAGAAGATTCAGTCGCTGAGGGAGGCCGCATCCCTGGACTCTGCTCCTCCCTCCGAGGGCCTCCCCCAGTTATAACAGAGCATCTCCCCACCCCCAGAAGCACCAGGCCGGAGCCGGTGAGAAAGTAAACACAGAAGGCAGAGCAGAGCCCAGCCTCGCATGCCCAAGGCCGTGGGGAGCCTGGGCGGGATCTCTGGTTCCTATGCGGCTACCTCGTGATTTTCTGAGACCCTGGCACAGAAGCACTGGAATCTAGTCATGATCCACAGAAGTTTCTCAAGCATCTCTGCCCACACCTTCCAGTGTCCCTCTGGAGGAGGACAACATGAAGGACAAGAAGGGGTGAGAGGGGACAATGAGGCGCCACCCCAAAAGTGGCCTGGAGAATTCGAAGTTTCGGTCAGTTAGGGCATAGATTCATTTAGCAAGGAAACTGTACAAGGTGACTTTAACATCGCTGCAAAGCAGCACAGCAGAGTGGGAGGAACAGAATTAGAACCTGGCACTCCGTACAGTGGGAGATTCTTTGTCATGGAAAGGAAGGAAGTTCTAACAAATGTGGCAACCTGGTTGAACTTGGAAAACGTTATACCAAGTCAAAGAAGCCAAGCCTGGGGCCGCCTGGGTGGCTCAGTCGGTGAAGCTTCTGACTTCGGCTCAGGTCATGATCTCACGGTTCGTGGGTTCAAGCCCCATGTCAGGATCTGTGCTGATGGCTGAGTTTGGAGTCTGCTTTGGATTCTCTCTCCCTCTCTCTCTGCCTCTCTCTCTTTCAAAAATAAACATTAAAAAAAATTTTTTTAAGGCCAAGCCCAAAAGGACCAATATTCTATGATTTCATTCAAATGAGATGTCCAGGAGAGGGAGGTCTATAGAGACAGAGAGGAGATTATAGAGCAGGGCCATGGAAGCTAGGGAGTGAAAGCTGGAAGGTACAGGGTTTCCCTGCCATGTGATGAGCACATTTTAAAGTGGACTGTGGCATTGACTAGTGGCACAGCTCTGTGAAGAGGCCAAAAACCATTGAATCATCCACTTTAAATGAGTGAGTTGTAAGGAATGTGAATATCTCAATAAGGCTAGTTTGTAAAAGTGTACCCCCCCCACCGCTTCCTACCGTGAGATCTAACCTGAGGCTCAGATCTTTTATCTATCAAATAGAGATAATACCTGCAAAAATTACAAACGCCCCAGAGAGGGGTTTTGTGCAGAATAAATGTGGGACCTGGCAATATAGTGATAGGGGGCAGAATAGGGGGGTGGGAGATGGCCACTGGGCTTTTTGAACCTGGGACCACTGGAGGGGTGAGGGGTGGGGAGATTGTCAATTCTTTTTTTTTTTCTTTTTTTTTTTTTTTAATTTTTTTTTAACGTTTATTTATTTTTGAGACAGAGAGAGACAGAGCATGAACAGGGGAGGGGCAGAGAGAGAGGGAGACACAGAATCTGAAACAGGCTCCAGGCTCTGAGCTGTCAGCACAGAGCCCGACGCGGGGCTTGAACTCACGGACCGCAAGATCATGACCTGAGCCGAAGTCGGACGCTTAACCGACCAAGCCACCCAGGCGCCCCGATTGTCAATTCTTATAAAAAGCCTTCAATTGATATTGTTTAGATCAGGAGCCTTCAGGAAACAGCCCTTGATCTTAAAGATTCCCTTGAGAAGTCTCCAAAAACCAGCCACCCCTCCATGCTTGTCGGGACCACAAGCTCCGTGCTCAGTTTCCTGGGGGACCAGTAGTGGGGGGCATACCTAAGGAGGTCCTAGGGAGCCCTGTGGGCAGGAACCCAGCCCTGCTCTCAGGAGCTGGACTGGAAATGTTCCCTGTAGCCCAGTCCAGCGAGGTGTACATGGTGTGAAATGGGAAGAGATCCCCCACAGCCTGCAGGAAGGACCAGAAGTCATGGGCACTAGGCACTGCCCACGCGCAGGACCAGTGTCACTGGAGGATCTCGGTGCATTTTCTGCAGACTTCCCGCCCTCTGGCCAGCTCACTGCTCCTGGGATCGCCTCCCAGAGTCCTCAGGGTCAACCAGGAGACTGAGGCCCACCCCAGCCTCTTTGTTGGCCTCTCTGAACTTGGTGGTGAAAGGAAAAAGAGAAAAAGATGAAGCATTCCTTTTAAAAAATCTTGGTGGAAGGGGCGCCTGGGTTGCTCAGTTGGTTGAGCGACCAGCTTCAGCTCAGGTCATGATCTTGCCGTTTGTGGATTCGAGCCCCGCATCGGGCTCTGTGCTGACAGCTCAGAGCCTGGAGCCTGCTTCAGATTCTGTCTCCCTCTCTTTCTCTGCCCCTCCCCTGCTCATGCTCTCTCTCCCTCTCAAAAACAAATAAACATTAAAAAAAAAAATCTTGGTGGAAGATGACCCAACTCCCTCAACCTGCCCTCCTGCTAGGCCCCACCCCTGCTTCTCTTTGCTTCTGCTGCTCCTGGATCCTCGCCCTGAGGGTGCTGCTGAGAAAAGCCAGAAAAAGGTAAATGCTTACCACTTCTCAATGCCTGGCCTCTCAAAAAAAGAAATAAATACACTTTATATGGTTCAGGGGAGGATTTGGGGAGTCAGCTTTGTCCGGTAAACTTAATAATCCTCCTAAGTAAAGCAGTGAAGATAAGAACAGGAAACAATTTGAGCGTCCAGGGAAAGGGAGGGAAAAAGTGCCTCTCCACGTTGTCTCATTCATTTCTTCCTTCCTTCTTCCCACCAACAGATAAAGGTTGTGCCAGCGCTGACCCTCAGGCAGATCCAGCCCCATGAAGCTTTCTAGACACAGCCCCGAGGAGCCTGCCCTCGCTTACAGGTGTTGCCCACTGTCATTAATGTGAGAGTCTGTGGGACACAGTGAGGTGGTCCTCTCTCTGCAACAGTGACCCTATCAGGCTGTACCCTCAGCAGCACAGGAGTGTGACTGTAGGTGAGGCATTTCAGGTCTACCATTGTGTCTTGAGACCAGCTTTGTGGCAAGTTAAAACCAAGATACAGTTTCTTCCCGGAAGCTTAGCCTAAGGGAAGTAGGAGAGAGACAGAGGAGCAAAAGCCTCAAAAGAAGCTTACACTGGTATTCTAATAGAAGCAAAGAAGAACAACCTAAGGGCCTCCCTGAGCATAATATGATGCACCAATTAAACATGGTCATTTTAGACAAGTCCTGGATGACATCACTTGCATGTAAAATCTGAAAAGCCAAATATCTAGAAACAGAGGCTAGCATGGCGGTCACTGAGGGCAGGGAGAGGGAAGGGAAGAGGTTGGTCAAAGGTTACAAACTTCCAGTTATAAGGTGAGTAAGTTGTGGGGATCTCATGTACGGCCTGGGGATCATAGTTAACAATACCGTATTATGTGGGAATGCAAGCTGGGGCAGCCACTCTGGAAAACAGTATGGAAAAAAACTAAAAATAGAACTACCCTACAACCCAGCAATTGCACTACTAGGCATTTATCCAAGGGATACAGGTGTGCTGTTTCAAAGGGACACATGCACCCCATGTTTATAGCAGCACTATCAACAATAGCCAAAGTATGGAAAGAGCCCAAATGTCCATAAACGGATGAATGGACAAAGAAGATGTGGTCGGTATATATATACAATGGAGTATTCCTCAGCAATCAAAAAGAATGAAATCTTGCCATTTACAACTACATGGATGGGACTGGAGGATATGATGCTAAGTGAAATTAGTGACAAAAATCATACGACTTCACTCATATGAGGACTTTAAGAGATAAAACAGATGAACATAAGGGAAGGGAAACAAAAAGAATATAAAAACAGGGAGGGGGACAAAACAGAAGAGATTTATAAATATGGAGAAAAAAACAGAGGGTTACTGGAGGGGTTGTGGGAGGGGAGATGGGCTGAATGGGTAAGGGGCACTAAGGAATCTGCTCCTGAAATCGTTGTTGAACTAGATGCCAACTAATTTGGATGTGTTTTTTTTTTTTTTTTTTTTTTTTTTTTTTAAATTTTTTTTTTTCAACGTTTTTTTATTTTATTTTTGGGACAGAGACAGAGCATGAACGGGGGAGGGGCAGAGAGAGAGGGAGACACAGAATCGGAAACAGGCTCCAGGCTCTGAGCCATCAGCCCAGAGCCTGACGCGGGGCTCGAACTCCCGGACCGCGAGATCGTGACCTGGCTGAAGTCGGACGCTTAACCGACTGCGCCACCCAGGCGCCCCTGGATGTGTTTTAAAAAATAAAATAAAAAAAAAACAATACTGTATTATGTACTTGAAAGTCGCTAAGAGAGTGGACCTTGAATGTTCTCGCCGCAAGAAAGCAATGGCAATTATGTGCTGTAATGCAAGTCTTAGCTAATGGTAGGGTGGTAATATAAGTGTATCAAATTAATGCCTTCTGCACCTTGACCGTACACAATGTTATTTGTCAATTATATTTAAACAAAGCTGGGGAGGTGGGGGGGGGCATAATTGTTTTGGACATTATGCAAATACTATATTATAAGATTACCAAATGGGGTGCTCAGTTGTATTTATACCATGGTTACAGTATATATTATGTAAATGTTCACGTGACTGAACAGGAATGTGGAAAAATGAAAGCCATTTTCTTTTTTGTGGGTGAGAACCTGGCTTGAATTCCTTTTCCTGTTTTCCTTTCTCTTAATGTTGTCACCATATTTTCTTGTGTAACAGAGAAACTGTTCAGGTCACTGGAGTTAAGATAGTTTCACTCCAACAAGTTGGTATGAAGCATGGAGGTGGGGGGTTTTGTTTTGGGGTTTTTTTTTTTTTTTTTGCTTTCAGTTTGTAAGATTTTATTTTTAAGTAATCTCTGTACTCAACATGGGACTCAAACTTACACCCTGAGATAGTCTCATGCTCCGACTGAGCCAGCCAGCTACCCTGCATGGAGGTGGTTCTGATCAAGCTTACGGTTTGACTGAAAATTTAGACCTGCCAACCACTGAGAGTAGAGCAACCTGGAGAATTTCTCTGCTCTGGGACAAAAGGAGATTTGGGGATTACGGAGAGATTCTGTAAGTCTCTCCAATGACAAATCGGTGCAGAAGGCAATCAAGGAACATGACAGGAAAAAAATGACAGCTCTTTCTTATTTGCTCACAAAGGCTGTTTGTACCTTCAGCTTCTCCTCCTCTCCCACCCCCATCCCCAGGAATTCTGCTCATCCCTCCTGGGACAGCTTGTGCAAATCATGCCACCTTGTGCCGTCCCTGCAGGCCCGTCACCTCGGAAGGGCAGAGCCATTTATAAGCTTCTCCTTAATTAGGGATTTGTAACAGTAATCCTCACCCACGGAAAAAATAGAATCCCAAGCAATGACCTTCAATCTGACTTCCCTTGCATGTGAGGTGCAGCTAAGCTAGCCATCTGGGCTTCGTGGGTGTTGTCCGGGCTCCGGCCATGCCCTGCTGTTAGTGTGCCCAGCACCCTGCATGCAAGTTCCCTTGGACTCGCCCGCCTTACTCAGGAAAACCATTTGGACCCCTCGCCTCAGCCAGGGAAGGGGTTGAGCGGGATGGAAAGAAGAGGTAAAAGAAAAGCCAGTGTCTCAGGACCGGCTGCCCTTTCCCTAGAAAATGACCTGAGACCCACAACGGCGAGTCTCTTGGGAAGAACAGTGTGCCGGAGTGAGCCGCTATTACCTCCAGCACAAAGGATGAGTTTCTCTGTTCCTCACCAGTACCTCCCTACATCACACTTCAGGATTTTATTTTTACACACACCACAAATACTTTAGAAACTTTATCGCCTCACACTATCATGATTCAAGAAGTAAACACCAGCAGGCATTTAATAAGCACTTGCTGTATGCCAGACTCTAGACAGAGCTAGGAGGTGACCTCCAAGATTATCTATTCCAGGGGTGCCTGGCCGGCTCAGTTGGAGAAGCACGGGACTCTTGATCGTGAGTTTGAGCCCCAGGTTAGGTATAGAGATTACTAAAAAAATAAATTAATTTAAAAAATTATTCCAATACCTTCATTTTAAAGATGGGCAAGGAATGGAGCGCCTGGTTGGCTCAGTCGGTTAGGCGTCCAACTTCAGCTCGGGTCATGATCTCGTGGTTTGTGGGTTCAAGCCCCACATCGGGCTCTGTGCTGAGAGCTCAGGATTCCGTGTCTCCTTCTCTCTCTGTCACTCCCCCTCTCCTGCTTTGTCTCTCTGTCTGTCTCTCTCAAAAGTAAATAAACACTAAAAAAAAATTTTTTTTTTTAAACGGGCAAGCAAGAATCCAGAGTGGCAAGCCACTCACCCAAGATCACAAGCTAATTTACAGCCAAATTATACAGCCAAGCCTACAGCGTAGACTTGCTGACTTCCCTGTCCTCTGCTCTTGCCACCACACCCAAGGACGAACACCTTGAGAGTAGATGCTGGTGTCAGAAGGTTGGAAAACAAGGGAACTCACCAGGGAATTTAAGCTTCTGGGACTGAACCCATCAACATCGAGTGAACAAGACAAAAAAGCCAAATAACGTCTCAGTAGATGTCATCTATGAGTGCCTCATCCCTACGGTATGAAGTAGACACACATGCCTGGCTGGGGCTTCCTCCCTGGAGACTCCTGTCCAAGCAACTTATATAACTTGACACCTTCCTCCCACCTTAGCCGGACATTAGGTTGAGTGTATGATACCGCCATCTTTATAGGTCAAAAATGTTAGCGTATCGGCAATTTCATATGGGCCAGCTGAATCCAGCCTCACACACACAGTACTAAGTCGTGCACACACAGCACCCCATGGGCCTCCGAGTCCCCAGCCAGCTCTGACCCCAGGACTGGAGAGCACTCACTCTTTGACTTCTTTGGAGGAGAAGTCCAGGTAACGATTGCTGATCCACTGAATCTCAAACCAGTCTCGAAAGCCATTGTTGCCGCAGCATTTGAACTCGATCTGTAGCAGGTCGATGGTCTTCTTCATGAAACACCGGCCGGGGGTGTCTGTGTCTCGGTAGTACTTCATGCCATTCTTGAGCCCCTGGGCCAGGGTGCTCTCCAGGGAGCCCCGCATTAGGAAGCAGCAGAGGGCCACCAGGAAGAGGACAATGTTGAAGAGGACACAGACGACCAGATACGACTTCAGCCAGGGCTTCCACTTGGCATACTTGGAGGGGTCCAGGGCGTCATAGCAGATCTTGCCAGCCAGAGAGTTGAAGACGCAGGACAGCACCCCCATCCCTATCAAGGAGTTGGGCACAAAATGGCTCTCTGAATTATTCATCACATCACTCCTCTTCCGCAGCTCGATCTTAAGGAACAGCCCTAGGCTGAAGATGACGATGCCAGCCAACACGGAGAGCCAGTTCATGAGCCAGAGCCCTTGGGCCAACTTGACCCGCTTCTTCTGGTCAAATTTGACTTTCAGCAGCGCCATACTTGCTGGGTGCAGTCTAGGCAGCTTCCCAGGACACAGCAACCACTCCTGACCTTAGTGAGCCCGGGGGCTGAAGATTCAGGGCCTTGGGAAGGGAGCAGGTGGCCCACGCTTCAGGGAGCTGCTCCGGGAGCTGCCCATGTTGAGCCCCTTAGCCCGGGACCCCCGTTAACTCAGTAGTGGTAACAGGGGTCTCAGAGTCGCTCATGAAGGGGCCAGTCTCCGCGGTGTTGCGGCAGCGTCCTTCCCAGCCAAGGAGGGAGAGCCTGAACGCTGCAGATTAAAAGTGGGGTCCACAAGACCTCACGCTAATCTCTTTAGCCAGCTTCATCCCATTAGATAAAGCCGTGCTAGTTTCAGAACATGGCCAGAAGGAGCCTCCACGAACGCCCCGGAGCAGAGAGCTCTGGGTTCAACATGAAGAATCAGGAACAGAAACAAGACAGGCCAGGGGAATGGGCTCTCCCTGAGGTCTGGCTCAGATCACGGGTCTCCCCAGAAGCCCATTTCCAGGCCAAACGCCTTCAAATCTGAAACTTTCTATGAGACAAAAGACATTGTCATCCTAGTTGAAAAAGAAATGATTGTAAGAAAACATTTACAACACGTAAAAAAATAAAAAATTAGTAAGCGTTTGTTTTTTTAAAACCCCCACAACGCACCTGGGTGGCTCAGTCGGTTAAGCATCCGACTTTGGCTCAGGTCATGATCTCGCGGTCCGTGAGTTCGAGCCCCGCGTCGGGCTCTGTGCTGATGGCTCAGAGCCTGGAGCCTACTTCGGATTCTGTCTCTCCCTCTCTCTCTGCCCCTCCCCTCCTCGCATGCTCTCTCTCTCTCTCTCTCTCTCTCAAAAACAAATAAACATTAAAAATTTTTTCATTGGAAAAAAATTGAAAAGAAAGTACAGAGAATTCCCATAAACTCCTTTCCCACAACCGGTTTTCCCTAGAATTATCATGTTGCATCTGTGTGGTACATTTGTTACAACTAATGAACCAATATTGGTATTATTGTTATTATTAACTAAAGCCCATAGTTTACATTAGGTCTTGCTTGTTGTGTTTTAAATTCTGCGAGCTTTGCCAAATGCATAATGTCACACATCCACTATTATCAGATCATATAGAATCGGACAGGAAAATTTCGCTGCTCTTAACCATCTCATGTTTCACCTATTCCTTCCTTCTTTCCTCCCTGCCCAACTCTGGGCAGCCAGGCTCTACAGTGTTACCTTTTCCAGAATGTCATATAATTGGAATCATAGCCTTTCAGACTGATTTATTTCCCTTAGCAGTATGCACTTGGTGTCTCTTCATGTCTTTTTTGTGGCTTGATGGCTCATTTCTGTTAATTGCTGAATAATATTCCACTAATATGGATGTACCACAGTTTATCCATTCACCTATTTAAGGGCATCTTGGTTGCTTCCAATTTTGGGCAATTATAAATAAAACACTGCTATAAATCCTTGTATGTGGGTTTTTCTGTGGACAGAACTTTTAAACTCATTCGGGTAAATATCTAAGAGTACAATTGCTGGGTCATATGGTGAGAGTATGTTTAGCTTTGTAAGAAACTGCCACATTATCCTCCAAAGTGGCTGTACCATTTTGCATACCTACCAGCAATGGAGGAGAGTTCCCGTTGCTTCACGACCTCGCCAGCATTTTGGGTGTTAGCATTCTGGATTTTTGGCATCTCACTGTGGCTTTAATTTGCATTTCCCTGATAACATATGATGCGGAGCATCTTTTCATATGTTTATATGCCTTCTTTGGTGAGGTGTCTGGCCCAGGACTTTTGCCCACTTTTTAATCAGGTGGTTTTGGGGCTGTTTTAGGCTGTGACTTTTTGGAGCGTAATTTATCTATCTCCATTAAAATCTAAAATACACATTCCTGATGACTCAGCACTGCCCCTTCTCAAAGAGTCTATGCATAAGCACAAGGAGTTTTAAGAACAAACCAACTCTGTCCTCAAATTTGTGCCCACCTAATACCATGCTGCCCATCAGCTCAGGGTAGTAAGTGGCTCAGCTCTCCCACCTGGAACCTCCTTTCTTCCCTTATGTGGGGAAAATTGGATCCACTATATCCACTATTTGCATGCTCCTCTTTAAGATCTCCAAATTACTAAGAATCAAACGAGTATTTCTCCAGAGAGAGGAGATACGGAACAAAGCTATAAAGACGTACGTTTTTTTCCCTCCAGCTCAGTCACCTGAGAACAAAACAGCTATTCCATTGTTCCACTCAAGTTTGAACTCTATTTTGGGAGTGGCCAAGGCCAGGTTCTAAGACACACAGGAAAATTAGTCTTATTGTTTTATTGTCACACCACATTTTGGATTGAAAACAACATTATCCGGAGTGATCACTCTTCTAATAACCAAGACTTGGCTTCTAAACAAGCTTTGCCTCTCCAAGGAATTTCAACACTTCACCATCGGAAACATTGAAAAGAATGTACTGCAGTTTCCGGAGTTTGGCTTTGTTTTTGGAGGTTTTTTTCCCCCAAAAGAGAATGTTCAGACAACCAGAAGCATGACCGGACTCAGGCGTCACACACACAGAATCTGAAGACGCCTGTCCTGAGAGAAAAAGGGTGTGGGTGACAGTGAAACGATCTCAGGGAACTCCTTTCCAGCACACAGCACGCATGTGGACAAGAGAAATCAGAGGGAAGGAGAGGAAGAAAAAAATTAATGTAGAAACAAGAGACAAAAATATAAAAATAGTTCTCCCTGGGATAACCCTATTAGCCAAGGGCCTCTTTCTCCTCAATTGATCAGTTGTACAGCGTGAGGAGGGGCAGAGTGGAGCCCTGGGCTAGTCTGTGGATGCCCCCTGGTGGCCAAAAATAGAATGACTTCATTGTTTGGAAAAGGGGAGATTTCCCCTCTCCAGCTAGAGTGGGCCATTGTCTAGAAAGGAACAAAGAGAAAAAACGGACATTAGAAATGTCGTTGGTGGGGCACCTGGGTGGCTCAGTTGGTTAAGCGTCCAACTTTGGCCTAGGTCATGATCTCGTTGTTCCTGAGGTCGAGCCCCATGTCGGGCTCTGTGCTGACAGCTCAGAGCCTGGAGCCTGCTTCAGATTCTGTGTCTCCTATCGCTTCTCGGCCTTTTGGCTAAGATCAAGTGCAGATTCTGTGTCTCCTTCTTTCTCTACTCCTCTCCCACTAGTGCTCTCTCTCTCTCTCTCTAAAATAAATAAAACATTTCAAAAATTGTTTTAAAGAATCATACATGTTGCTGCATATAAGTGTAGCCTGTTTGCATATATAGATCATACCACATATGAACCATTCTCCTGTCGGTAGATATATGGGTGATTTTTAGTGGGGCTTTTTTTTTCTTGTGTTGCTTTTATGAACAGAGCTGCTTAGAACATTTTGTACATGTCTCCTGCTGAGCAAAGCTTCTCTGGGGTATAACCCTAAGAGAACTGTTGAAGAGGAGGGGGTGTGAATCCTCACCTTAACACAGTGATGCCAAAGTGGTTTCCTCAAGCAATCAGGGCTGATTTGTTCTCCCGATGTGAATATATGAGCCACATCCTCTTACTATTGAGTCAGACTTCTTAACTTCTGTTTCTCTGATTGTAATTGTGGCCTTCGTTTGCATATCCCTGGTTACTAATGAGTTTGCGTAACTTGTCATAAATTATTTGCCAGTATAAGTAAGTTCCACAAGTCAATCACAAAAACACCAACAAGCCCAATGAAAAATGGGCAGATTGGGCTTGTTGGTGCTTTTCTGATTGACTTGTGGAACTTACTTATATTTTTCTATATAATATTTATTGGGCATTTATACCTGTCACAATGATTTTCTCCTAATTGCGACTTGACTTTTTGCTCTCTTTATGTCATCTTTCGAAGATCATAAGTTCTTATTAGTAAAATTTCACATAAGTTCTTTTTTTTAAATGTTCATCTTTTTTTATAAATTTTTTTTTCAACGTTTATTTATTTTTGGGACAGAGAGAGACAGAGCATGAACGGGGGAGGGGCAGAGAGAGAGGGAGACACAGAATCGGAAACAGGCTCCAGGCTCTGAGCCATCAGCCCAGAGCCTGACGCGGGGCTCGAACTCCCGGACCGCGAGATCGTGACCTGGCTGAAGTCGGACGCTTAACCGACTGCGCCACCCAGGCGCCCCGTTGTGTTCATCTTTTTTTAATGTTTGTTTATTTTTGAGAGAGAGAGCACGAGCAGGGGAGGGGCAGAGAGAGAGGGAGACACAGGATCCAAAGCAGGCTTCACATCGACAGCAGAGCCCAATGTGGGGCCCAAACCCACAAACCGCGAGTTCACAACCTGAGCCAAAGTTGGACACTTAACCAACTGAACCACAGAGGCACCCTTCACATAAGTTCTTAATGGTAGAATTTTCCAATTTTTTCCTTTGTGGTTAGTGCTTGTTTTAGAAATTATTCCTTGCACCCTACATAGATACTATTATCCTCCATTGCCTTCTAGAGGGTTAATCATTTCCCTCTTCTTAAGATTTTAATGTTTTCAGGGCACCTGGGTGACTCAGTCAGTTAAGTGTCCAACTCTTTTTTTTTTTTTTTTAATGTTTATTGATTTTTGAGACAATGCAAGAGACAGAGTGCAAGCAGCGGAGGGGCAGACAGAGGGAGACACAGAATCTGAAGCGGGCTCCAGGCTCTGAGGTGTCAGCCCAGAGCCCAACACAGCGTTCGAAGTCACGAACCGTGAGATCGTGACCTGAGCCAAAGTCAGACGCTCAACCGACTGAGCCACTCAGGCACCCCTAAGTGTCCAACTCTTGATTTCAGCTCAAGTCATGATCGCAGAGTCATGGGATTGAGCCCATGTTGAGCTCCATGCTGACGGTGGAGGCTGCTTAAGATTCTCTCTCTCCCTCCCTCATCCCCCTCCCCTGCTCTCTCCCTAGCTCTCTCTCCCTCAAAAAAAATAATAATAAGATTTTAACATTTTTGGAATAGATGTGTGTGTGTGGTATGATGAAGGGATATGATTTAATTTTCTTCCCTGTGGATAATCCCAGCACACCATTTATGAAATAGTCTGTCCTTTCCCCAACAGTCTGCACTGCCCAGTCCTAAATTAGGTTTCCATATATGCACAGATGTATTTTTGACTTCTCTCTTCTGTCCCATCAATTGTTTTATTTATTCTTATGTTTTCATCATACTTTTTAATTAAATAAGTCTTCATATCTGATAAAGGGCAACACACACACCTTTTCTTTTTTCATCAATAATATCTTGCCTGCTTATAACTGATGTATAAAAATGTTATGCTCTTGGGGCGCCTGGGTGGCTCAGTCGGTTAAGCGTCTGACTTCAGCTCAGGTCATGATCTCGCGGTCCGTGAGTTCAAGCCCGCGTCGGGCTCTGGGCTCTGGGCTGATGGCTCAGAGCCTGGAGCCTGCTTCCGGTTCTGTGTCTCCCTCTCTCTCTCTGCCCCTCCCCCGTTCATGCTCTGTCTCTCTCTATCTCAAAAATAAATAAACGTTAAAAAAAAATTTTTTTTTTAAATGCTATGCTCTTGAGGCACCCGGGTGGGTCAGTTGGTTAAGCACCCAATTCTTGGTTTTGGTTCCAGTCATGATCTCACAGTTTCAAGAGACTGAGCCCCACGTGGGGCTCTGTGCTGACAGTATATAGCCTACTTGGGATTCTCTCTCTCCCTCTCTCTCTCTGCCCCTCCCCCACTTGCACTCTCTGTCTCTCTCAAAACAAATAAATGAACTTAAAAAATATTTAAAATGTCATGCTCTTATTACCACTAATAATTTCTCTGTTGCTTATTTTGGAGTTTTTATGCGTGTGACCATATAACCCACGAAAGTAACTTTTGCCACATCCTTTAAAATCCTCATAACTGGGGGTGCCTGGGTGGCTCAATTGGTTAAGTATCTGACTCCGGCTCAGGTCATGATCTCCCTCCTAGTTCCTGAGTTGGAGCCCCACATTGGGCTCTGTGCTGACAGCTGAGAGCCTGGAGTCTGCTTCAGATTCTGTCTCTCCCTCTCTCTCTGCCCCTCCCCCACTAGAGCACACGCACTCTCTCTCTCAAAAATAAATAAACATAAAAAAATTTTTTTAGGGGCGCCTGGGTGGCGCAGTCGGTTAGGCCTCCAACTTCAGCCAGGTCACGATCTCGCGGTCCGGGTCACGATCTCGGGGTCCGTGAGTTCGAGCCCCGCGTCAGGCTCTGGGCTGATGGCTCGGAGCCTGGAGCCTGTTTCCGATTCTGTGTCTCCCTCTCTCTCTGCCCCTCCCCCGTTCATGCTCTGTCTCTCTCTGTCCCAAAAATAAATAAAAACGTTGAAAAAAAAATTAAAAAAAAAATTTTTTTTAAATCCTTTGTTTTACTCCAACAACTAAGATTTTCAGTACAATTTGAATAGAGATGATGACAACAGGGATCCTTCTTTTGATCTTGATCTTAACTTCTAAATGATTCACCATTAAGTATCACGGCTGCTATAGGTTTTAGCAGGTACCCTTAACAAGTTAAGGAAGTTCCCTTCTATTTCTACTTTGCCAAAAGTGCGTTCTCATAATTTGATGCTGACTTTTATAGGAGGCTATTCTACCTCAACTGAGATAATTGTCTGAATGTTTCCCTTAATCTCTTAATGTGATAAATTAAATCAGTCCTTTTTCTAAATTAAATCAGATCAGACTAGCCTTGTCTTTCTAGAATAAACCCTAGTACATTATCATCTTATATACTTCTGGATTTGGTCTACTGCTATAATGTTATAATCTTCACAAATATATTTGAGTTAGATTGGCCTATAATTTTCCCTTCTCACAAACTTCATGTCTGACTTGAGTTTCAAGGTTATGCAGACTCATACCATGGAATGGGGGTAAATTCCTTCTTTTCCTATATTCTGGATGAGTTTGTGCCAGGATGATACTACTTCTTCCTTACATGTTTGATAGAATTTACTGTCAAAACCCCTGGGGCTGATGTTCTATTTGTGGGAAAGTTTCAATTATGGCTCCAATTTTTGAATAGTTATGGAACTGCTCAGTTTTTCTGTTTCTTCTGTGGCAAATTTTTCAAGAAGCGTATTCATTTCATCTAGATTTGAAATTATTGGCAGAAAAGTCTTCACTGTATCTCCTCATTATCTTTCTAATATGTGCAGCACCTTGGTTTCTTCTGTGGTTTATATTTGCCTTCTCTCTTATTTCTTGACCCAGTAAGCCAGAGGTTGGTTAGTTTTATTAATTTTTTCAAAGAATCAGCTGATAAGGCTATTTGTTGGTTTTTCAATCTCTGTATTGTGTTTATGTCATTGATTTTGCCTCTTATCTGTATTTCCTTTCTTCAATTTCTGCTATTCTTTTTCTAACTTCTTTTTTTTTAAGTTTATTTATTTTTGAGAGAGACATAGAGAGAGTGAATGGAGGAGGGACAGAGAGGGAGAGAGAGAGAGAGAGAGAGAGAGAGAGAGAGAGAGAATCCCAAGTAGGCTCCACACTGTTAGCACAGAGCCTGATGTGGGGCTCAAACTCACAAACCATGAGATCACGACCTGAGCCCAAACCAAGAGTTGGACGCTTCACCAACTGAGCACCCAAGCGCCCCTTGTTTTTCTAACTTCTTGAACTAGATGCTTAGCTCATTAATCTTCAGACTTTCTTCTTCTATAAGCAATTCAAGGGCAAAAAGAACCATACTCTTTATGGATAAAGCACAGATATACATAATAAATAATAAAGCCCAGCACACAAATATACAGTAGTATATCTGTGGTCTTAAAATTACATAGACAGGGATTACATAGGTGATTAAATAAAAATGTCTGAAATGTTTCCTTAAGGGGATGATAATAAAAGAAAAGTGGAGAAACACCGCCCTAAGACAAGGAGCTGCGAGAAAGTAGTTAATTTGGGAAGTTCAAGTGACACCAATTGGGAGGGAAGAAGTGATACAGGAGGGAAGGCAGCCAAGAAAGAGTGTGCTCTCAGGCCAGCTGCCACAGAGGGACTATCCGAAAGGAAGCACCTCCGAGTTATCCCGTGTGCACTGAGGGAGCCCAGGTGTTTGTTTATTCCCTAACTCCTGGCCAGCTTTTATTGAGGGCTGCTTCGAGGGAGTAATTCTTTGGCTCTTTTGGCCCACCACACAAGACAGCACGATGGCTTTGGACAGTCTTGGGAACCAGAGCCTTCCGGCACCAAATATCGCCAGTAGCCTGCAATAGCCCTGCTGGGGCACAATAAAAAGTCCAAGAGATATAGGTGGTCAGTGGCCCCCTCTGTTACACTATTATTACTTAAAATAATAGAGGGGCACCTGGGTGGCTCAGTTGGTTAAGCGTCCGACTCTTGATTTCGGTTCCAGTCTTGATCCTAGGGTCATGAGATTGAGCCCCACGCTCAGCGTGGAATCTGTCCTTCCCCCGCTCATGCTCGTTCGTGCACTCGCTCTCGCTCTCTCTCAAAAAAATAATAGAAAGTGCTCTTAGGAAAAATTTTCCGATATGAATAATAACAAGCAGCACTTTTTATAAAGCCCCCTCGGGGACGTATCAGTCACGTAGGTGCTGCTGGACTGAACCGTTAGTGGATTCCTTATTGTCAGTCACATGTCATCAGGCCACTTCAAGTCTAACGCATCTTTCCTAGAGATGTTGTGTTATAACTTGTGTTTCCAAATGCAGGAAACACAGTTAATACCATAAAAATACCAAAGTTAAAGATGACGAGAAATGAAAATCAAGTAGGCTGCAAATATATAACAAACATAAACTAAATATGTATGCAGCCAAAAAAGGTAAATTGTTACTGTTCCTTTGGGGGAAATTTTGTGCACGAACTGGATCTACTAAGGGTTCTTAAACCACAGCTTCAATGGAATGTTCCTGGTACATGTCCATAAGCATTCTCATTGCTCAAGGACCTTGAAACTCATTCAACATTCCTGTCATGTTTCTGAGAACTTTCCAGTACTGATGAGATGTACATGAATGCCCCTCTCTCCTCCCTCCATTTCCTCATCAAAGACTAGGGCTGACCTTTGTGTAAGCCTTTGGTTCTTTTATTTTTATTTATTTACTTTTTAAAATTTGTTTATTTTTGTGAGAGAGAAGCAGAGAGAGAATCCCAAGCAGAGAGAGACTCCACACTATCAGTGCAGAGTCCCATGCAGGGCTCGAACTCATGAACAGTGAGATCATGACCTGAACTGAAATCAAGAATCAGACGCTGAACCGACTGAGCCACCCAGATGCCCCAATCTTTGGTACTTTTATGTTAGCATTGGAAGCTTCCCCTGTTCATTTATTTTTTCTTTTTTTCCCTTCCTTCCTTCCTTCCTTCCTTCCTTCCTTCCTTCCTTCCTTCCCTCCCTCCTTCCTTCCTTCCTTCCTCTTTCTTTCTTTTCTTTCTTTCTTTCTTTCTTTCTTTTTCTTTCTTTTTCTTTTTTTTACTTAAGCTCTATGCCCAACATGAACTCATGACCCCAACATCAAGAGTCACATGCTCCACTGACTCAGCCAGCCAGGTGCACCACCCTGTTCTTTTCTTGTAGAAGTCATTCTTTGGTCTTTCTGAGAAGTTTCTCCTCTGATATCTCATCTTTTCTTGAACGTTTCCAAAGAGACAGTGATTTTGCTGAAATCACTTCTTGACTTGGAGACATACTGGATTCTCTGTATCTAATTATGCTGACATGCATTCTGAAGTTTTGCCATCACGTGGATGTTGGCTGAATTGGCCTACACTTCCCACCTCCTTCAAATCTTTCTTTCCCTTAAAAGTTGTGCCTCACAGAGAATGCAACAGCTTGACCTCAGAGATTATCTCATTCGCTTTTCTTTTTTTCTCTATCATCTCCAAATACCCTGATTCTTTTTCAAAGAAACTGAGGAAATCCCGAAAGCCTTCCCAAAGGAGGTGACATTTGGCTTGTGCATAATTTTGGCAACTGTACCTGGACTCAAGTGTGAGAACTGCTTGAGAAAAGGCCAGGAAGTATGGCAGGTGTTATGTACTGAGTTTCTTCCATTTGTTCCTCCAAATCCATTCTTCACTTTCCTCCACCCTGTTCTTGTGTCCTGGCAGATGACTGATGTGGACTGTACCAACAGACTTCCTTGCCCTGCAGTTTCCAGTTGGCCTCAGCCAATGAAAGGCACCAACAGAAGACAGTGGCATTTTTTTCATTCCCGTAGTAGCCCCCATCCCTCCACCAAAGGTCGCAGCTCCTATCAGGTAGTGCTGTCTCTCTCCGGGTCCAGGTGACAGTTTTGTGCCTTCAGCCATAAGAATGAGTGATAACAGGTATTGCCCCGTCTCTTACTATTTCTAAACTCTACCCACAGCTGTGTACACAGCTCCTGATGTAAGTAAGCTCTTCTCAAATTATCCATTTTGAGCGTGCCATCTGTTTCCTGCCAGTTCCCTGATTGATACGGTGTGTTTGATTAATGGGTATTAGTTCAGACTAGTTGGAGCATGAAGCGCGTGTGATGAAACAGCGAAACATCACGTAGGCGCAGTAGGCTGGGAGCGGTGGTGAAGAGGCCTGTCTTCCAGGCAATGGGAACCTCAGGGGGGTTTAGACCAGGAGAAGCGTTTAGCAATCGGAGATGGGGAGATGAGTTAGGAGACGATTACAACTGCTATTACAGGAAGGTAACCTTTTGTAATTATCAGATTGGCCGAGCACCAAAGATGTGACAGCGCAGCATGTTGATAAGGGTGTGGAGGAATAGCACTCTCAGATATCTCCAGTGAGGGCATAAACTGATAACACCTCTTTGGAAGGCAACGTGATCATATCTGTCAATGTTATAAATGTTCGTAACCTACTGAGCCAGTAATTCCTCTTCTAGGTACTTAGCCTACAGGTAATACTGCACACAGGCTAAATAATTTATTGGGGCACCTGCGTGGCTCAGTCAGTTAAGCGTCTGACTTCAGCTCAGGTCACGATCTCGCGGTCCGTAAGTTCAAGCCCGCGTCGGGCTCTGGGCTCTGGGCTGATGGCTCAGAGCCTGGAGCCTGCTTCCAATTCTGTGTCTCCCTCTTCCTCTGCCCCTCCCCCGTTCATGCTCTGTCTCTCTCTGTCTCAAAAATAAATAAACGTTAAAAAAAATTTTTTTTTTTTAATTTATGTAGAAGGCTATTCGTTGTAGCATTTTCCCAATGGCTGAAGACTGGAACAACGTAAATGCCCATCAATTAGGGACTGGTCAGCAAGTATGGCACAGTCCATGGAAGGGGACACTATGCAGCAGTTAAAGAGAATGAAATGGCTCTATATGTACTCACATGGAAGATCTCCAAATATAACGTTAGTGACAAAGGTAAGGTGTCTAATACTATACACAATATGCTTCTATTTGGGTGGGAGGATAAAAGGATATCTTACACTAAAGTTTGTAAATGCAAAGACCAGAAGAACAAAGGAAACCAGTACAGGACGGTTGCTTTTTGATGAGAACTGTATGGCTGGGGTCAAAGGAAGGAGGAAGATTTACTTTTTATTCTAATCTTTTTGTACCCCTGCATAAAGTATCTAGGTTTTAATATCAGTTCTAAAAACCAGACCATGAATAGCTTCCTTGGTGAAATAACACACAACTGAAAGGCATTCGACTAAAAAACACTTTATAATAGAACATTTGAATTCCTGAGCAGAATGTTGAGCTTGTTTACCAGGTAGGTAAATGGACTCGAATTGTCTTGCTTGGTCTTGTCAGTTCTTAAAGTTCAGAGTAAATAGTATCTGCAAACTTGGAAGGCAGGCCTTTGAACAGTAACTGCTTCCTTCTGTGACTGTTGCTAATGCAAGTAGGTGGTGGGCAGAGATGTCAGGGAATTCAAACCCTGGATGGGTGGTTGATACAAATGCCTTACTTCAGGTCTTGTCTTTTCTTTTTAATTTTTTTTAATGTTTATTTATTTTTGAAGGAGAGAGAGACAGAGTGTGAGTGGGGGAGGGGCAGAGAGAGAGGAAGACACAGAATCCAAAGCAGGCTCCAGGCTCTGAGCTGTCAGCACAGAGCCCGACGCGGGGCTGGAACTCACGAGCTGTGAGATTATGACCTGAGCCGAAGTCAGCCGCCCAGCCGACTGAGCCACCCAGGCACCCCACTTCAGGTCTCTTCTAAACTGGAGAGGTTATAGGGCACTACCCCACCAGGGTCCTTGGAATTTCTCTATCGTGATTGTTCTTTCGTTCATTTGACCTTCATCTGGACTGTACACTTGAGAAAGGAAGACCACGTGCTTGTTTACCATGGTATTCTTAGTGCCCAGTGCTGAACAGGTGCATAGTAGATGCTCGAATATGTGCTCAGTTGAATTGAACATGGCTTTCGGTCATGTTGCCCCTGCACCTCTTGAAACTTAAAGCTGGGTAAATAATTGACCCTTCATTTCCCCTCATCTTACTTGCAGTGTCCAAGTTATTTTCTTCATAGGAGAAGAAAAATAGTCAAATAATGTGATGAAGTTTTTGAGTTGGTGATGAGACTTTTTAATTTAATGCAATGTAATTTAACCTCTGTGATACTAGAGTAATTGCATGTTGTTTCTAACACATTGTATTACCGTGTAACATTACCCTACAAAGCTGAATCTTTTTATTGTCCTGCTTTAGTGCATTTCCTAATACAAATAAAACTTTTTTGGCAATAATAACTTCTGCATTGCAATCAGAACTTGAGCGTTAGAATTTATATGTATATTGGCCATTTCTCTTATTCATTTAAGAGGGGTTGAGACTGAAGTGATACGATGGAATACTGTACTAAATTATGTCTACAAAGCCAATCATAAATGAAATTTAATAAACTCTGATTGCTTAACTAATGTGTAGTTTTATTGCTTTCCTAGAGTTGGTTTTAACGAAAATATATGGTATTTACACTTACTGGTGCAATATGCTCTCATTGTAATGACCATTAAGTTTGCTTAATAAAAAACTTACTAAAATAACTCTAATTAATGCTTTTCTGAAAAGTAATCTCAGGGCACCTGGGTAGCTTAGCTAGTTAAGTGTCTGACTCTTGATTTTGGCTCAGGTCATGACCTCACGGTTTGTGGGTTTGAGCCCTGCATCAGGCTTTGTGCTGACAGCACGGAGCTTGCTTGGGATTCTCTCTCCCTCTCTCTGCCCCTGCCCTCCTTTATGCTCTTGCTTTCTTTCTCAAAAATAAATAAACTTAAAAATCTTTCTAAAAATAAAAAGTAATCTGTACACCCAGCATTAGGATTGAACTCACCACCCAAGATCAAGAGTCACCATGCTCTAGTGACTGAGCCAGCCAGGCACCCCCTAATTAATGCTTTTAATTCAGAGGTGTGACTATCATTTTTTTCTTTTGTCAAAACAAACAAACAAACAAACAACCAAGGCGCCTGGATGGCCCAGCTGATTAAGCGACCAACTCTTGATTTTGACTTAGGTCATGATCTCATGGTTCGTGAGTTTGAATTTCGTGTCTTATCAATGCAGAGCCTGCTTGGGATTCTCTCTCTCCCTCCCTCTCTGCACCCATCCCCCGCTTGCCCAGTCTCTATCTCTCTCAAAATAAACAAATAAAGTTAAGGAAATCATCATAGTTTAAGTTTAGGGAAAACAATAAAGTCTAACTTTCTGAAATGGCATAAAGACTGGAGAGGACAAGAAGAACAGGCAAGATCTGCTAAGCATAGAATGGACGTGATCTGGAAGTCTGATGTTACAAACTGGCCAGCTCAAGGACCAGATGCAGACTGCAAAAAAGTTTTGCTTGGCTTGTCAAATGTTTTTAAAATGCCTAAATTTATCTTCCAAGTCACCGGTCCCCCATTCCCTATTGACTTTCTCCCAACCGCCTTACTCATTGACTTTACCTGCTGGGCCCTAGTAAGCATCAAATGCCTGGAGAATGGCGACATCATTAAAAGAAGTAACAGAACTTGGGAAGGAAAGAAGTGAAAATGGAGATTTTAAGAATATATGAATTTGAAAGGCTGATGAACCCACTGACAGAACTGTCCACGTATGTTGAGAGTTGAGGCTCTAGAGAGCATGGACACAAAGAAGCTAACAGCAAAATCCTGGGCATCTCTCAAGTAAGGGCTGTAAGTCACCAGAATCACAATGACGGGGGACAATGCAAGAGAAACAGTGTGGAGCAAGGCTATGGAAGTCGGAAAGAGAGAACTTCGAAAAGATACAGGAAAGCCCAGCTGAGATTAGTTAGCATTAACTATGGCTCAAACTGCCATGATTTTGTGATTTTATTATCTATTACAAACTGCATGGATTTTTTTTAGATGCAACTAGTTAACGGTCCTTTAAAAGTGCAGTCCACAAAAATGAATCGCAAGCCCGTTAGTGCCAGAAGCATGGCTTTTCCTGAAGGGCACCTGGTGTTAAACTATCAGTCTTTAGGAGCATAGTTTTCCTAGTCCCTGTTTCTTTCTAATGTGAAGATATGTTTGAGAATTTCATGACATGTTGTCTTTTTCTTACCAGCATTAATTCTCCTGAGCAATAGATTTTTTAAATCTCTCCTCTTTGGAGATGTTGCAAACTGTGAAACTGATTAGGATTCTGTTTCAAGTCAGCTAATAGCGGAGGGGGGAAAAAAATTCTGGTTTCACCTCCATCTAAAGAATAGAGCTTGGCAGGCCACATTTTTTTACTGGCTTCATTTCTGCCTCATTGACTCTACCCTTGTTTCTCCTTCTCATTTGTTATCTTGTTACATTTCACACATCCAAAAAGCCACCTTAAGTCCTTTTTTGGAACAAGCCAGAACATATAAATATTAAACATATACTTAAGGTACGATAAGCACTTTAATACTTATGGTCATTATTAAATTCAAATCATGTCTACAGATACAAGGCACTAGACCCCAAAAAGCTTTTCGAAACTCTTAGAACTTTCCATTTAAGAATATGGGTGAGAACATAGAGCAAAAACCAAATTTATAATAGTACCCAATCACAGCAAAATTTGAGTGGAAAAAATTAAGACTCGGCTATACGTTTCTGTGTGAAGATATGTAACATTTATTCCTGAGAATTTAGGAAAAGCAACTTGCCCTCTTTAATGACTCCGGAAAGCTCTCTTTCCAACTCAACTAACGCTATTCAAAATCAGTATGTTCCAGGGGCTGAGAAGGTGGGCTCTGGAGCCAGACCACCTGGTTTCCCAGTCCCCTTGAGCTGTGTGACTCTGGCAACTCACCTACCTCACTTGAAAAATGGTGTTCACAGAACCTACCTAAGATTTTCTGGGCTAAACGTCGTGTTTACATGAGTCAGGTGCTTAGAATAGTGTCTACAACCTTTTAAGTGAACAAAAAATTTGGTAGCTATAATTATTTTGGTTTCACAGTTGGTAAGCCTCATGAGTCTCCTGGGGTCAATGTCAAAACTTTGGATCCAAACAAGTCGATGAGTAGCTGGATTCCGGAAGCCCAAGCTAATGTGTACCTGAAGACCAGAGTCCTTCCACCGCCCTGCTGAGTAATACCTATGGAAGTGAAAGTTTCAAGTCAAGAGCTCTCAAGGGCTAGTGTTTTCAGGTTTGATAACATCCTTCCACATTAACTGCCTCCTACTAGAGCCCTACAAATTCATTTATTAAGTATTTATTGAGGGTCTACTTCATCATGCAGTAAGTTTTAAATACACAAAGCATTAATAACCAACATACACGGACACTCTTTACCTCTGTTTCAAACTATCATAGTCAATTAATTAAAGCTACTACACATTACCAAAAGAGCAAAAATGCTTCAAAGTGTTAGGCCTGTTGTGAATTTAACGGAAATCACAAGTAGGAGCCTAACACAATCTCAAGGCTGAAAATACCGAAAACATACAAAGCGTGATAACAGTAAGTAAACTTTGAGATCCCAGTAGCAGGAGTCGGTCCCACATGGGAAGTATTTGGTAGGAGTGAAGAATATAGTGACAACTGCTTAGTCCCACTGGACCATTCGCTCTTCTTCAGGAAGAATACTCCAGTTTGGGGAGGCCATATCCCGGGCCAGCCAGTTAAAATCGTCGACGTCGTTCCAGTTATTTTTGCTCCTATCTAAACCAGAGCCCTCGAAGTCCTTGTCGATACCCGGGTAGCTCCAGGTATAAGGGGCGAACTGGATCCCGCTACAGTCTTCCACGATGGCCCTGCTGGTCACCTGCAAGAAGATGCGGGTGTCTCTCGTAGTGTGTACGCGCAGCTGTTGGCAGGCCACGGCCAGCACGCAATCACTGCAGTCCTCCAGGAACACAGAGGTGGACACTGGGCCGCAGAGCACCGTGCAACTTCGGGCTTTGGCCAGCCGCAGGGTGTTGGGATTGCCATACAGTCTGACTGTGCATTTGCTCAGTTCGGTCAAAAGAACGTCACGCTGGTGCAGCTCCTCTGCCCTCTTCTCCAAGACTTGGGACTCCACGTTGGAGAAGCCGAAGACCCAGCTGGAGCCGATGCCTCCCTCCTCCTTCAAGGGCGGCGGGGAGGCCAGGATGCCTTCCGCCGCCGGGGCTCCAGGAGCGGAGTCTACTTTGGCGGCCGAAGCAGCGTCCTTCCTCCGGGTCTTGAAAGCGAAACGCTTCTTGGGCTGCAGCTCCTGGCGCCGCTCGGCCAGGGTCGTCTGTAGCCGCGTCAGCGCCTCCTGTCCCTGCCGCAGGTCGTAGGCGGCCAGGAACAAAACCGAGTCGTTGACAAGTTTCTGCAGGCCCTGGAGCCGAGCGGCCGCCTCCTCCAGCCGCTCCATGGATTCTCCGCCCTCCAGAAGCTCTTCCACGGCCGCTCGCTCCCGAGCGAAGGCGGCAGCGAAAAAGTCGCTCTTCTCCTCCTCCACCTCCTGGTTCTGCCGCTTTTGCTTCCGCCTTTCCACCTCCAGTTGACGCTCTTGCTCTCGTCTCTGAAGCCGCTCAGGCACCAGGCTCCGGTCCCGCTGCGACCCCACGGCCCCATTCGCCGCCGCGGCGGAGCAACTAGCAGTCTCCATCTTGACTTCAAGCTTCCTTTCTCCTTGCCTTGCTTCCTCCTGGCGCGCCCTGCGAGAGGCCTCCCACCAACGCGTCCTGTGATTGGCCGGACATGCTTACGTCAGCCCCGGCCTTATTTTCTTAGCCCATTGGCTCCTCCGCGTCGGAGAGGGCGGGGACATGAGGCGGGGCCGATTGACAAGGGGGGTGGGGAGACAAAGGTCCTTGTGGATGGGTGGGGTGGGAGACAGGAGGGGGAAGCTTTTTTTCCTCTTAAAGGGGCAGGACTTATATCCGGGATTGTGGGGTGAGTTGCAGCAGCGGCAGCTGCACATGTGGGTTTGTTTATAAGAACAAGGTTAGAAACTCGCAGGCCTCCCCCTCCCCCCAGCTCCTCCCTACTACCCCCTTACAGGCCGGAGATCCGCTACTGGTGGGGGGAATGTGTGCGTATGGTGGGTGGGGGGACAGGTAGTGGTGAGAAAGATGGAGGGGGGGGTGGAATATTGCACCGCCCGGCCCGCGTCGGAGGAAGCGGCAGCTGGAACAGCTGGCTAGGGAGCCGCTTGCATGCCTCTGGTTTTTTCTTTTCCCTTCCACCACCCCCTCCCCCAACCCATTCCTGCCGCCCCCAAACCCTCATTCTACCCGCCTTCCCCCCCTCAGCCGCTGCAGTTCCGCGTGGCCTGGGTCTCCTGGATTCCCGCAGGCACTTACGGGGGCGGGAGTAGGCGAGGGGCACTGGGATGGGAGAGACTGGGTTTCTCACTGCAACCGGGTTCCGGGGGCCCAGGGGCAGTCTAAAAACGGATTACTATTTTTTTGGCCAATTGCTGCAGTCGGAGGGGTGGGGGCGGGGGAGGGTGAGATTCCACACCCCCTTCCTCTTCCTCCCACGTCCTCCCCCCCTTCGAGGTCAGTCGCTCTGCAGCTGCGCGCCGCTGGCCGCGCGGGGGTGAGACCCGAGCCCGGGGTTCTGCTGCTCTCCCGTGGGACCGTCGGTCTTTAGGAAAGCGTTGGGGGAAATGTTACATTATTTCTAGGGTGGTGGGAGGGATTTGTCACCGGAAGTGAATGAGCCTAGCCTAAAGTCGGGATCAGCCGGAGGTGTGAGTGGGCAGCCAAGCCGGCGCAGTCACTAGCAAAACGCAGGGCCACCGGCCGGCTGAGAGCCGGGACGCCGCGGGCTGCGGGCGCACGGCAACCTCGCGTGCTCGGGGCAGCCCGGGGAGCGCAGGGCGCGCCTTTGACCGCGCCCGCCTTGCCAGGCTTCGGTTTCACCCTGATCTCCACCCTCGTTCGCAGCCTCCCATCGTTGCTAATTGGGGTATTTGCCCAAGAAACTGTCCGTTGAAAATTCACTGATACACCTGCATTTTGATGCATAGAAAGATGGGAGGAAACGAGAGAATTACGACTTATTTCCAGTTTTTCACGCCCCACTCTCCTCTTTCCGTTCCCACTTAAAACAGCAAAACACACGTAAATTCCCTTATTTTTCCACTGAAAGCAAGCACACATCGCACTGTTGGGCAAATTGTGCGTCCCGGGGGATAGGGGTGGGGGTCCCGGGTGTTTGTGTGTGCAGCAGATGGGAACCGGGGTGCTGAAAAAATCCTGTGCTTAACGCTTGTAGTATGTATTCTTCGTTTTCGTTCGCTTTGTTTTCATGTGCAGACTAGACGAGGCTTTTTGTGTGGTTTGGTTATGAGGCTGGTGAAAGAAATATAGCTGGTTAACTTGTCTAAGCCATACGGAGGCGTACAATAGCTGCGTCATTTTATGAAAAGTTGATTTAACCAAGGAAGGTTTAAAGAAGATTTATTTTGCTAGGGGGAACGACCCCCAAAACAAAAACCTGACTTGCCTCCCTTAAGTTTTTCAGCAATTGAATCTGTCCCACTCAAGTTTGGAGCCAACCGAGGTTTACTGGAGCTGCAGGTGCAGTGAGGCAACATTTCTGCATTAGCCATAGTGGACTATGGGTGGTCGTTAGTGTCTGTATCAGAGGTGGAATTGAATGTCATTAAGCCTTCCCAAGAGCTTCATTTCTGCCCCCAAACAGGTTTTGGCATAGAGGCCAAGAGACTTTGGAAGTTTTTGAATATTTTAAGTTGGGCAGTTCAAACTTTTATGAGAAGAGGTAAAGGACAAAAAGGGACAGGTTGTTGGAGGCAGTTTCAAAGACCGATGTTGGGCCTGCGTGGGAATGGACAGTGGTCAGTGGTGTGGTCATCATGAAGGATTGGCTTGACTGTTCTTTACATACCCCAGCACAGCTGCAAGCCAAGGTAGGTAGGTGGTCAGAACATGAATATAAAGCTACGTTTCTATGTTCAAAAGCAATAGGAGGGTTATAAAACTGCCAGCAGTGCCGGACTGTATTTGTGTCTTTTTTCTGACATTTGAGGGCAGACAATTCAGTGTGCATCCTTGAAATGGATCCCAGCTCCTAGGAGGTAAGTGCCTGTTGAGTGGAAGGAAAGAGGGTGATGTATTACAACGATGTGAAATGTGGCAAAAGGCAAGCAGCTTGAGAGTTCTGAATCCTACTTTCATAACCTTCAGGAGTTTGTGAATCAAGTACTACCCCTCTTCTAGACATCTTGAAAGAATTCTAAGGTATTACAGACTTTAAAAATTATTTAACAAAAATTTATGGTTTGTGGTTCTATTTGTTAGATTTACTTTATAAGAAGATCCTGAAATTTTCAAGCATAGGAAAGGGGACAGTAGAGGTGATGTGTATGTATCACCCAAGCTTCAACAATTACCAACTGACAGTCCGATTTCTTCTGAATCTCTGACCACTTACACACCCCATCACCCTGATTATTTTACAGCAAATCCCAAACATTATATTATTTCATATTTCATAATCTATAAATATTTCAATATGTCTCTCAAAATGATGAGGACTACCTTTTCAAAGTTTACTTATTTATTTTGAGAGAGTGAAAGAGAGTGTGCACAGGGAGGGGCAGAGACAGAGGGAGAGAGAATCCTAGGCAGAGAGAATTCCATGCAGTGTGGAACCCAATGCGGGGCTTCATCTCGTGAACAGTGAGATCGTGGCCTGAGCTGAAGTCGAGAGTCAGATGCTTAAAGCGACTGAGCCACTCAGGCGCCCCTACCTTTTTAAGACATAACCACATATGGGGTGCCTGGGTGGCTCAGTCGGTTAAATGTCTAACGTCAGCTCAGGTCATGATCTCATGGTTCGTGGCTTCGAGCCCCGCGTCGGGCTCTGTGCTGACAGCTCAGAGCCTGGAGCCTGCTTCGGATTCTGTGTCTCCCTCTCCCTCTGCGCCTCCCCTGCTCATACTCTGTCTGTCTCTCAAAAATAAATAAAACATTTTCAAAAATAATTTAAAAAAACCATAACCGCATATCACCACACTCCAAAAAAGTAGTGATATTTCCTTATCATCAGAGTTCCAGTCTATATTCATATTTCCTTGATTATCCTATAATTTCCCCATTTTAACTTATTTATTGAATAAGGAGCCAAAAAAGTTCCATATAATGTGTCTAGCTGATATGTTCCTTAAATCACTTTTAATCACTTTTAAATCCTGCCCCCCTACCAATTGTTTTGTTAGAAAAGCCTGATTATTATTAGTTCAGTAGAGTTTCCCAAGTCTGGATTTTGCTGGTTATGTCTCCATACTGTGTTAGATGTTAAGTATTTGTCGTATTCATTTGATCTTGTAATGTCATAAAGTGAATGTTTATGTATTTATGCTGCAGGAAATGAAAGTATCTCAGTACAGAAGACAGTTTTTGGGTGTCTAGGCAGCCAGGAGTAAGTCCTTTTGCTGTTCTGTGGAGTTTATCAGAGACCCTGTGTAGATGAGAGATACCAGGCAAATAAACAGTTCCAGGCCGTTTTCTGGTAGCTCAGTTCCAAAAGAGGCGGTATCTTTCAGCAGACGTTGACTATTGGATATAAAGCACTCATTAAAGAGCTCTCCATGCAAGTGTCAAATGTTAGGCAAATTTTCCAACTTTCCGGACCATGAAAGATGACCGCGTGAAGGCATGTGCTGTCCTTGAAAAGACACCACGTTGGTCTGGGAAGCAGGACAGGAGCAGGCCCCTTCCTTCCACCTTTGCCCCTGGCTCTCATATGCTCTTCAAAACCCTTCTCTTTCTGGAACTATTTTCATCATTGTGCATCTAATGCCTAGCCCAGAGGCTGGCACCGTTCATTAAGCCAGCATCAATTTATGAAGCACTTACTGTGCCCCACCCCTCCCCCACTGAGCCCAGGGAGGCCCTCAGGCTGCCAAGGTGAATAAAGACAGGCATAGCCTCTTTCCTCTTGGGGAGGCCTAACCTGGGCAGATAATGGCACAAATATGTAAAATTGTAACAGTGACAGTGTTACAGAGGAAAAGAGGAACAGTGAGTGCCTCCAGGGGGAGGTTTGACCTTGCTGGGGAGGTCGGTGAAGGCTTCCTTGGGGGTTGAGCTGAGGCTGGAAGGGTGACCAGGAATCGATAAGGAGAAGTGAGTGAACACTGGAAAGTGTCTTCTAGATGTATGGGCTCATGGAGTCACTGGTGACTTTGTGGAGAGCTGTGCCAGAGGACTGCTGTGGGCAGGAGGCATACCACACGAGTGTGAGCAGGGATGGAACGCCGTAACCGAGCTAGTGAGACAAAGATAAGTCTTTGGAGAAGTTTGACCGTGAGGGGGAAGGGTCACTAGCTGGGGGTTGGGAGGAAGCCAGTGAGGTGTTTTTTTTTACAGAGAAAACATAGGTTCATAATACAAGGATCCTGAAAAGGCTGGTGGGGGCAGGGGGAAGGGGGGCTGGGGGCGTTGGGGAAAGGGAGGCTGGGGTGGGGAGTGGGGGCTGTCGGAGCCAAAGCACAGGTGCAAGGATCAGCCCTAGATAGAGAGCTGGGGCAGATTCTCTATTGCCAGGCTGTTTTAACTTTTTATTGTGCATGTTTCCCAACATACACAAACTTTTTGACCTCAACCCACAGTCACAGATACATGGTAACTGAAACAGAAGCTTTAAGAAACAGTAAATACTCTTACTGTGTGCAATAGATACTATTTTCTATTCTACTTACTGCCTTTCAAAAATGCTGATCAAGGCCCCCTACATTAAACTGCAGCGTTTTTTCTTTTGTAAGGTTTATGTATTTATTTTGAGAGAGAGAGCATGAGCAAGGGAGGGGTGGGGGGGGTGGGGGGGTGGGGGAGGGCAGGGGGGGAGAGAATCCCAAGCAGGCTCCATGCCCAGCGCAGCATGGAGCCAGAGGTGGGCTCAGTCTCTCAAAGACAGTGAGATCTTGAGCTGAAATCAAGAGTCAGACGGACTAAGCCACCCACTACCTCCTAAACTGCAGTTTAAACATGCCACATCAGCAGGGAGGGTGCAGCTATAGGGAAATTTGTATGTTTGGTAATTGGCAGATGAGTCAGATGATTTCTGGGTTCTCTGTAAAAGTAGGCAGTGAGGGGCGCCTGTGTGGCTCAGTTAAGTGTCCAAATAGCTCAGGTGATGATCTCATGGTTCTTGAGGTTCTTGAGTTCGAAACCCGCATTGGGCTCTGCGCTGACAGCTTGGAGCCTGCTTGGGATTCTCTCTATCCCTCTCTCTCTCTGCCCCTCCCCTTCTTTCTCTCTGCCCCTCCCCTTCTTTCTCTCTGTCTAGAAAAGAAACAAAATTGGGGGAGTAATAGGTAATTAGGTTTATCCCCCCCCCAGCTTTATTGACATATAATTTGATAAATAACACCGTGTGAATTTAAGATATACAACGTGATGGTTTGAGATATATATTGCAAAGTGATAACCACAATAAGTTTAGTTAACATATCTATCACCTCACATAGTTACCTTTTCTGTATGTGTCTGGTGAGAACTTTTTTTTTTTAATTTTTTTTTTTAACGTTTATTTATTTTTGAGACAGAGAGAGCATGAATGGGGGAGGGTCAGAGAGAGGGAGACACAGAATCCGAAACAGGCTCCAGGCTCTGAGCTGTCAGCACAGAGCCCGACGCGGGGCTCAAACTCACGGACCGCGAGATCGTGACCTGAGCTGAAGTCGGCCGCTTAACCGACTGAGCCACCCAGGCGCCCCTGGTGAGAACTTTTAAAATCTACTCTCGAGGCGCCTGGGTGACTTAGTCAATTAAGCGTCTGACTTCTGCTCAGGTCACGATCTCACAGTTGGGTGGGTTTGAGCGCCACATCGGGCTCTGTGCTGACAGCTCAGAGCTTGGAGCCTGCTTCGGATTCTGTGTCTCCCTCCTACTCCCCCAGCCCCCGCCGTGCACACGCACTCTCCTTCTCTCAAAAAATGAATAAACATTTTAAAATTTTTAAATAATAAAAACAAAAGATCTACTCTCATAGCAACTTTCAATAGATGATACAATTAACTATAATCAGCATGCTGTACATCACGTCTCCAGAACTTACCCATCTTATACCTGGAAGTTTGTACCCTTTGAGCATCTTCACCCATCCCTCCACCCCCTGACTTTTAAAAGCATAATCTACATTTGCTATGACTAGTTTCTCAGCTATCCTTCCCTCCTCAGCCCCTTCCCCTACGACTTCTGCCTCTGCCACTTTATTTGAAAGTGAGAGTGCCCACCTCCCTCCTACCTTCAAATCCATTGCTGTTTGTAGCTCAAAGCACTCGAATACCCCTTCTTGAAGCACGGCTCCCTGGTTCTGTCTTAGTCCCCTGTCCACCCCAGATCACTGCTGCTTCTTGTCTCCCTGACAGACTGAGAGAGAGACAGAGAGAGAGACAGAGAGAGAGAGAGAGAGAGAAACAGAGAGAATCCCAAGCAGGCTCCACGCCCAGTGCAGCATGGAGCCAGAGGCGGGGCTGGATCTCTCAAGGACAGTGAGATCTTGACCTCAGCTGAAATCAAGAGTCAGACCGACTGAGCCAGGCTTCTCTCCCAGTACCCCTCTTCTCACTCATCTCACCTCCTTGACCAGCTTACCATCTCCTTGGCCTGCTGTCCATGTGCTGACCACCTCTCTGATGCTTACCTCCTCCTCCACCTCTCTCCTGAACCCAACCCTGAACTGCCAGTACCTTTCTAGATATTGCCATGTAACCATTTACTATCCTTGTAACTGTCTTCTATCCAAAATACCTCATCTTAAGTAGATGGCCTAAAATGAAGTCCTTATTGCCCCAGTGGTGTCCTTTTTCTTCTGTGTGTAAGTTTCAATCCTATTTTGCTGCATGACCATCCCCAAACTCACCGGCTTAACAGTAATTTATTATTTTTCACAGTTCTGTGGGCTCAGCTGGGGCTGGAGGCCCCAAGACTGCCTCACTCCCAAGTCTGGGGCCTTGGTGCTGGCTGTCGCCTGGTGCAACTCACTGCTCGGCCTCTCTCTCACGCTTGGTCTCTTAGCACGCGGTAGTTCGAGCTTAAGCTTTGCGTGCTGGCTGGCTTCCAAGGGAGCACAGGCAGATGCCACGAGCCTCTTAAGGCTCGGACCGGAATTGGTACCGTGTCACTTCCAGTGCAGTCATGGGGTCAAAGCAAATCACAAGGCCAGCGCAATTCAACAGGAGGAGAAACAGACTCCGCCTCTTGAAGGGTGGAACAGCAGTCACTCAGGTGGAAGGGATTGGCAGCCGTCTTTGCAGACGACCCACCATGCTGTGTGTGTGTGTATGTATAAATATATAAGTCGTTCTGTTAAATCTTACATGGCATTTACCGTGTGCCAGGTGATGGCTGCACACCTGCATGTATTACCTCATTCAGTTGAAACATGCCCGTGATGTAGGTACTATTGTTATCCCCATTTAATGGATGGATAACTGAAGAAGCGACAGTGACTTCCTCGGGACCAAGAGCTACTAAGTGGCAGAGCTAAGATTCAAAGTGGGTCAGCCTGGTTCCTGGGTCCAAGCTTTTTAACACCACCCATCTGATCATGATACCACACCCGATTGTACTGACAGCGCGTCAGTGGGCTTCCGAGCCCTGTACCTCCCCAGCCACGTCTCCCACCGTTGCCTTTACTCCAGCCACACCAGACCCTGCCAGGACACCTACACACCATGCCCGCTGCTTCCATTTGTACCTGCCGCACTTACTTAATCACCACCGACCGTAGGCTTGGCCCTTTGCTAGGTGCTTAACACACACACACGGCTCCCTTGGAACTTACAGCCTAAACGAGGGACACAGACAATGTCGGGTGATACATACTAAAACGGGAAATCTTGGGCGTACTCAGATCACACACAGTAACCTAACCCAGACCAGGGGAATGGGGTGGAGGGATGTCTTTTAGTAAATCGCAGCTGCATCCTGCAAAATGAGTGATCTCCAGCCAGGAGAAGGGAGAAAGCAGTCACTCGTGCATGCCTTTCCGCAGATACTCATAGAGCGCCAACTATGATCTGGGCACCGTTCTAGGTACTAGGAATACAGCAGTGAAAAAGACAGGAAGTCCCTGGCTTGATGGCCAGCAAGCTAGAAGAGCTCCAGTGCCTCTAAACAGAGACAGGGCATGTGTAACAAACCTGGACGTGAGAAAAAGAGCAACGTCCTCAACCCTGGTTGCCCATTAGTACCTATGGAAGGCTTTACAAAATCCTGATGCCCACGGCCTTCCCATGAATAGTTCAGTCATAACCCCTGGGAGTGAGACCTGGCCACTGTTTTTTTTCTTTTTTTTTTTAATGTTGATTTATTTCTAAAGAGATAGAGTGCGAGCTGGGGAGGGACAGAGAGAGAGGGAGACATGGAACCCAAAGCAGGCTCCAGGCTCTGAGCTATCAGCCCAGAGCCCGACGCGGGGGCTTGAACCCACGAGCCCTGAGATCGTGACCTGAGCTGATGTCGAGGCTTAACCGACTGAGCCACCCAGGCACTCCATACACTGGTATTTTTTGAAGCTCCCCATGTGGTTCCAGTGGGCAGCCAGGGTTGTAAGCCACCGAGTTAGGGGACCTGTGGCCCATGGAAGCCGGAAGTGGAGATCAGAGTTGAGGTTAGAGTAGTGAGCAGGGGCCAGACCGCCAAGGGTCTTGTAAATCCCGTCAGGCGGTTTTGGCTTAATCTTGAAAGCACTGGGAACTGGTGAAGGATTTCAGCAGGGTAATGGCAGAATCAGATTCTTTTTCTTTCTTTTTTTTCTTTAACAAAGGATCAGGCTGGATGCTCTGTGTGGAATAGATTCACTTGGAGCGAAAGTAACAGTATGAGTTTGGAGGCTGTTGTAGGAGCCCAGGAGAAGTAGAGATACAGGAGTATGGTGATGGGTGAGGACAGAGAAGGAAGGGGTAATGTGTGAGAGATTTAAGAGACTACACAGGACTCTGACTCACTGGAAGTAAGGGATAAAGGAGGGCAGAGAATTGTGGAAGGTACTGGCTTGAGGAGCTGGGTCCATGGTGATCCTAGTACAAGAGACAGTGAACCAGGGAAGATCGTGTTTGGAAAGAGCTGGTACGTCCATTTGCGACCTGCTGCTTGCTTTCTTGTCCTGCTGCCTGTGATCCTATGCTTAATCTCTATTTGACAGCACTCGCCTCCTACGAGACCTATTTTACACACCTCTTCCAGGAAGCCTATCAGGATTATTCCTTCCATTGGCTCTGGATGAATGTTTATCAGGTTGTAAAGTCAGTATCTATTTACAGATATGTATTCTACAGCTTGGGCTTCTCCAAGCACAGAAGTGTTTTATTCCGTGCTGTCTGAGTAGCACAGTGCCCAGAGCGCAGGAAGTGCACGATAAATAGATGTTAAATAGATGAGTTGATGGCTGAAGAGCTGGGTCAGAAACAGGAGTTCTCCTAGGACTGTGATTAGAAGTGGGTCAGGGGCTTCTGGTTCTCATTTCTAGGGTAAGGGACAGACAGAGTCCAGGGGCAAAAGAGGGTATTTGCTGAGCTGATCAGTAAAGAGGCTGAGTTAGAAGCACCAAAACTGTTGACTATAAAATAGAGAGACATATAATCAGCTATCTAAATTGTCTTTTAATAAATGCAGGATGGGGTATTAAGAAGGGCACTTGTTGGGGCGCCGGGGTGGCTCAGTCGGTTAAGCATCCGACTCCTGATTTCAGCTCATGTCATGATCTCACAGTTTGTGACTTCCAGCCTGGCATCAGGCTCTGTGCTGACGGTGTGGAGCCTGCTTGGGATTCTCTCTCTCCCTCTGTCTCTCTATCCCTCCCCCACTCATGCTCTGTCTCTTTCTCAAAATAAATAAATAAACTTAAAAAAAAAAAAGAAAAAAGGAGGGTACTTGTTGTGATGAGCATTGGGTGTTCTGTGTAAATGATGAATCACTAAATTCTACTCCTGAAACCAATATTACACTATATGTTAACTAACTAAAATTTATTTTTATTTTTTTTTAATTTTTTTTTTAACGTTTATTTATTTTTGAGACAGAGAGAGACAGAGCATGAATGGGGGAGGGTCAGAGAGAGGGAGACACGGAATCTGAAACAGGCTCCAGGCTCTGAGCTGTCAGCACAAAGCCCGACGCGGGGCTCGAACTCACAAACCACGAGATCATGACCTGAGCCGAAGTCGGCCGCTTCACCGACTGAGCCACCCAGGCGCCCCTTAACTAACTAAAATTTAAATAAAAATTTGGGGAAAAAATTGTCTTTTGAATATAATTTCGAATTCCTTTTGTGGCAAAGGCATGTAAATCTTTTAAAGCTTCCCTGCATCTGTTCTTTCTCTTATGTCTCTTCCTGTCAGTAAAGTGGGGTGATGGTAAAAAGTAGACAGATCCGAGTTTAAATTCTGATTACTAGTTGTGTGACGTTGAGCATGGTACGTAACCTCTCTGAGCTCAATTTCCCCCAACGGTAAAGTGGGGGGAAAGAAAGATCTATTTCTCCCAGGATTGTCGTGATGTGAAATGAAGTAATAAAATAATGTGTGGAAAAAGTACCAAGCATTGGGCCAGGCCTGTAGTAGGCCCCTGACAATTGCCAGGTTCCTTTCTGCCTTCCGGTTGCTGACCTTTGTTCCTTAGCACCTACTTCCCAGCCCTCTAGACAAGTGGTGGGACCAGAATGTGCTATGTGCATGTGACCTTCTCAGAAAGGGCCCTTTAGGGGCACCTGGGTGGCGCAGTCGGTTAAGCGTCCGACTTCAGCCAGGTCACGATCTCGTGGTCCGTGAGTTCGAGCCCCACATCGGGCTCTGGGCTGATGGCTCAGAGCCTGGAGCCTGTTTCCGATTCTGTGTGTGTGTCTCTCTCTCTGCCCCTCCCCCGTTCATGCTCTGTCTCTCTCTGTCCCAAAAATAAATAAACGTTGAAAAAAAAAATTAAAAAAAAAAAAAATAAATAAAATTAAAAAAAAAAGGGCCCTTTAATGTCCAGCCTTTCTGCAATTCTGGGGCATATTTAGGCAGATTTTGCATGCAAATAGTGTTGCAAAAGAAAACCAGAGAAATCTAGAAAGAGGGAGCCGGACAAGGTCTGCTGGACCCTTTAAAACCAGGACAAAAAGCTAGCTTATAGTTTAAGAAAAAAATAAGGATACGCCGTGATTTTTTTTTTTATGACAATTAATTCAGTTTGAAGAACTATACTGAGAGATCATAGCATTTTTTTCTCTCTCTTTCTGTTTTTTAAGTATTTCTTTTATGATCGCCTACCTGAAATCTTTACTTTGGGGAAACCACTGATCTAATCTTACCTCACCTTACAGGGAGTGTATATAATGTTTTTATTTATTTTTTATTTTTTTTTTAACGTTTATTTATTTTTGAGACAGAGAGAGACAGAGCATGAACGGGGGAGGAGCAGAGAGAGAGAAAGGGAGACACAGAATCGGAAGCAGGCTCCAGGCTCCGAGCCATCAGCCCAGAGTCCGACGAGGGGCTCGAACTCACCGACCGCGAGATCGTGACCTGAGCTGAAGTCGGATACTTAACCGACTGAGCCACCCAGGCGCCCCTATAATGTTTTTATTTAAATTCCAGTTAGTTAACATACAGTGTAACATTCATTTCAGGTGTACAATATAGTGATTCAACAATTCATACCACACCTGGTGCTCATCACAACAAGTGATGAGCTTTAATCCCCATCACTTACTTTACCCATCCCCCTGCCCACCCCCCCTCTGGTAACCATCAGTTTGTTCTCTGTCGTGAAGGGTCTGTTTCTTGGTTTGCCTCTCTCTCTTCTTTTTTTGTCCCTTTACTCATTCGTTTGTTTCTGAATTTCCGCATATGAGTGAAATGACATGGTATTTGTCTTTTTCTAACTGACTCAGCATTGCACTCTCTGGCTCCATCCATGTCACTGCAAATGCCAAGATTTCGTTCTTTTTACGGCTGAATCATACATATTCCGTTGTATATATACCTCATCTTCTTCATCCCTTCATCAGTCAATGGCAACTTGGGCTGTTTCCATAATTTGGCTATTGTAAATAATGCTGCTATAAACGTCAGGGTGCATATATCCCTTTGAATTCGTATTTTTGTGCTCTTTCGGTAAATATCTAGCAGCGTGATTGCTGGATTGTAGGGTAGTTCTATTTTTAACTTTTTGAGGAATCTCCATACTGTTTCCCAGAGTGGCTGCACCAGTTTGCATAGAACCCTAGTTTTTAATGATATTTATTTTCATTGATGGAGCCAGTAAACTCCTTGAGGGACTCTGTTCTCTAATGCCCAGCAGGGCAGGTGCTCAGCAAGTGAATGAGCCTCCTGGTCATGCAGAGATGAGACATATCCAAGAGAGGATAACCCAGGAACCTGAATGATAGGGAGGAGCCATCAGGTACTTCCCTTATATTATCTCATTTGATCTCCATGGTAACCTTGCCAGGAGGGTAATAATTTGAAGCAACAGCAACTTTAAGATTCATTTTTTTGTTGTTGTTTTGCTTACTTCTTTATTTTGAGAGAGAGAGTGTATGCACTCATGGAGGGGCAGAGAGAGAGAGAGAGAGAGAGAATCTCAAGCAGGCTTCATACTGTCAGCACAGACCTGACACAGGGCTCTATCTCAGGAACCTTGAGATCATGACCAGAGCCACTATCAAGAGTCCAATACTTAACCAACTGAGCCACCCAGGCCCCTCAGTTTTAAGATTCTTTTAAAAGATATTGCTGAATTTTAACTCCCAAACAGATCTGAGTTTTTAAATTTTTTTTTTCAACGTTTATTTATTTTTGGGACGGAGAGAGAGACAGAGCATGAACGGGCAAGGGGCAGAGAGAGAGGGAGACACAGAATCGGAAACAGGCTCCAGGCTCCGAGCCATCAGCCCAGAGCCTGACGCGGGGCTCGAACTCACGGACCGCGAGATCGTGACCTGGCTGAAGTCGGACGCTTTACCGACTGCGCCACCCAGGCGCCCCCAGATCTGAGTTTTTAATACAGATTGAGGGGGGCGGACGTGGTGGGGGTACCTTTTCTACTTTCGTTTCTTTCTTCTTCAGTGTGAAGGGAATAGTGACCCACAAGGTTTTGAGATAATTTAAAGGCTTTTGTTGCAACGCTCATTTATTAAGATCAAATGCTTTTAAAGTATCCTGGCAGTCGAAAGTTAAATAAGAAACAAAAAAATTACTCCTCTAAAACTCTTCTGCCTAGAACTTTTAAGGTCTTAAGTAGGACTTAATGATTTGCTGTAAAATGCCACTTTGCTGGGAAATGCTACAAACTACTATATTAAGACATAAGTTCCAACCCAATAAGGTCATGAAATCCATTTAGTAGATGGCGGTCTACATTTTTTTAAAAAATGGCAAAAGAAGGCTGCCTAGCTGACTCACTCGGTAGACCATGCAACTCTTGATCTCAGGGTTATCAGTTTGAGCCCCACATTGGGTGTAGAGATTACTTAAAAATAAAATCTTTAGGGGCACCTGGGTGGCTCAGTTGGTTAAGCCTCTGACTCTTGATTTTGGCTCAGGTCATGATCTCACAGTTTACAGGATTGAGCCCCACATCAGTCTCTGTGCTAGGAAGCACAGAGCCTGGTTGGGATTCTCTCAATCTCTCTCTCTCTCTCTCTTTCCCCCTTCCCCCATGCTTTCTCTGTCTCTCAGAATAAATAAACTTAAAAAACGTTTTTAATAAAATCTTTAAAAACAAGGCAAAAGAAACAAGATGTCAGAATGCATTGTGTTGCATAAACGGGTTTCTATTATGTATATATGTTTTATGTATACATATACATGACTTGCCAGATAAAATGTATTTCTTTTTATAGGTTATAGTCAAAAAAGTTTGAAAAAAATGGTTTTGTGAATGACGCCTTGACATTATGGTGTTCAAAAGCATTCATTGGCAAGGATGAAGGGACATTTTTTTGTGTCATTATCAAGTGATGGCAATAAGGAAATATGGGTGCTGAGCTAATTTCCTGCGGAACGTCTTGTCAAGTGGGGACCTGTTTGTGCTGCACATACTTTTCTCCTCCTTTCATTTGTAAAAATACTGAAGGTTTGCTCATAAAAAGTGAAAGATTTGGATGAGGGACCAATGGCATATAAAGTTTAGGAATGTGCATATGTAACAGGCTACAGCGTGAGGGTTTGTGGCTCTAACAGTTGTGAATTCTACTCTCTGGAAGGGAACCCAGGGGTCCCTGCCATGTAGTAACTCGAAATTTGCCGAGGCACAAATCTGAGTACATCCTAGGAGGTCTATGGGTAGGGAGATAGTGATTTCGCTCATGAGTGAGCCCCGCCCCCTGCCCTTCATCTCCATTTTTTCTATTGTTTTATTATTTTTTAAAAAGATTTTTTAATGTTTATTTATTTTTGAGAGAGAGAAAGACACAGAATCCGAAGCAGGCTCCAGGCTCCGAGCTGTCAGCCCAGAGCCCGACACGGGGCTTGAACCCACAAACTGTGAGATCACGATGTGAGCTGAAGTCAGATGCTTAACTCACTGAGCCACCCAGGCGCCCCTCTAGTCTTTGTTTTTAAGAGCATAACTCCCTTCAGGTAATAAGGGGTGTTTCCATCTGAACAATGACCATGAAGTGAAAGGAGAAGCTTGTGATGTGAAGACATGTCAAGAAAGACAGCTTCTTGACAAAGGTGTGGGTGCCCAGAAAGCCACAGCTGCTGCAGGTATCCTTGTGTTCTACAAGCTGGTCATTCCCCGGAGGTCTCGGGAGGAAGCTGTGCCATATGCTTTCCTGCCTCTTTAGAACCTGGGGGGTTAAGCCAGTCAGTATTCATTTCCTGTATAGCCTCTAAAAGATAGAAACTTCATGTGTGGAAATTTTCATGTTTGTTTAAAAAGAGGAGAGATTGTATGTTTTGTGTATAGGTTTTGTTTGGTTTCTGCTTACTGGCCGGCGCTTCTGGATCGATTGCTTTGGGAACGAGTGTGTAAAGCTCTCGGATAGTACCTGAAGTCGTTACGCTCTTTAGGATTCTGTGTTGCGTGTCTCGGGTTGGCTGAGAGTTGAGGCCTTCCCGCCACTCCGGAGGGGAGAGGAGCATTTGGGGACAGGACAGGGATCGTCAGTGGAGAAATCAGGACCTTCACATGTAGATGCTGACTCTTTTGAGAGCATTGCAATAAAGTCACTCCTGGGTTGACTCACGTGCCCTTCCTCGAAAACACATAAACCGGGTAACTGCCCATTCTCCAGTATTGGTTGACCTGAAGCTGGCATTCCGTAATGTGCCTGTGAGTCACGGTTGGAACGTAGGCAGGGGGAAAGAGAGGAAGAGGAGAGAAGCATGTTGGTTTATCAGGATATGAGAAATTGTGCCTCCTTTTTTATTAAAAAAAAAAAAGGGGGGGGCACCTGGGTGGCTCAGTCGGTTAAGCGTCCGACTTTGGCTCAGGTCACGATCTCAAGGTTTGTGAGTTCGAGCCCCGCGTCGGGCTCTGTGCTGACAGCTCAGAGCCTAGAGCCTGCTTCCCAGTCTGTGTCTCCCCCTCTCTCTCTGCTCCTCCCTTGCTCATGCTCTGTCTCTCTCTGTCTCAAAAATAAATAAAAACATTTTAAAAAATTAAAAAAAAAAAAAAGTTGGGCTGAGATTCAGTCATGCTGTACCTTAGATGTCACCAGGAGTCCACCTCTGCTTTCTCAGCTCTACATATGCAGAGGCTGAGTGGGCGCCTCACCTAAATTGATTAGGTCCAGGGAGGACTTGTCCCTACCGCCCCAACCACCTGTGGCCATGTGTTGAGTGCCTCCTGCCTCCAACGCCAGCCAGGCACCTTGATACAGTAACACAGGACATTATTTTTTCATTTTAAATGTTTATTTATTTTTGAGAGAGAGAGAGAGAGGGAGAGCGTGAGCACTAGTAAGGGAGGGGCAGGGAGCGAGGGAGACAGGATCCGAAGCAGGACCTTAACCGACCCTTAACTCTTGATGGACTGAGCCACCCAGGCACCCCAATAACAGCAAACACTTAGTAAATGTTCCTATAATATATTGACGCAAGATGCTATAGTTGGCCCTGGGATGAGGGTGTGTATAAAAATGAACAAAACGATGGGGCGCCTGGGTGGCGCAGTCGGTTAAGCGTCCGACTTCAGCCAGGTCACGATCTCGCGGTCCGGGAGTTCGAGCCCCGCGTCAGGCTCTGGGCTGATGGCTCAGAGCCTGGAGCCTGTTTCTGATTCTGTGTCTCCCTCTCTCTCTGCCCCTCCCCCGTTCATGCTCTGTCTCTCTCTGTCTTAAAAATAAAATAAATGTTGGAAAAAAAAAAAAATTAAAAAAAAAAATGAACAAAACGGGGCGGCTGAGCTGCTCAATCCATTAATTGTCTAACTTTGGCCCAGGTCGTGATCTCACAGCTAGTGGGTTTGAGCCCCGCATCGGGCTGTGTGCTGACAGCTCGGAGCCTGGAGCCTGCTTCGGGTTCTGTGTCTCCCTCTCTCTCTCTGCCCCTCCCCCGCTCATGCTCTGTCTCCTTCTCTCAAATGTAAATAAACATTAAAAAAATTTTTTTCTTAATTGACCAAAGCATAGTCCTTGCCTCCTTGAGGCTCATGACCAAGGGATGGACATGAGGACAACTAATTATAAGTCAAGTCAACTGCAGTGTGTGTTACAAAGGAGAGAGGAAGTTCCATGGAAGTACAAAGGAAAGATGGAAGGGTGCCGGGCCATGGCAAGAACATGAGCAGAGCCGGAGAGGCACCGGCAGTATTTGAGGAGCTTGGAGTAACACCACGTGGCAAGAGTGGAGAGTAGTCGGAGGGAAGGTAGAGGGATGTGGTGGATGATGGGCTGAAGCCCACCTTCATCATCCCGAAGTCACTGGGGCCCCTTCGGAGGTTTTGAGCAGGTAGCGAGGCATCTGCTTTGTGTTTTAGGAAGAGAGGTTGATGAGAATGGATTGGAGCAGGGGAGATTACCTGCCAGAGGCCACTGCAATGGTTCGTTGGGTGAGTGACGGGGCTTGACCGCAGCCAGTGGAAATGCAGTGGAGGGTACTCAAGAATGATTTGTACTCCACAGCCAACCTGTGAATTTATAATGGGCGCGAGCCTACCCAGGCACTGGAGTGGTTAGGTCAGCTGGCCAGAGCACACCTTTTAAAATTGAAGTACATTAATAATCAAAGGATTACTTGGTGAAAATGGAGGTAAGGCGAAAGGAGCTGGATGGTCTGCAATGACCTTTCACTCAATCTATAGCAGTTCTTGTATAGTAATAATAATAAAGCTCAGTCTCCAGCGGGTTGTTACCCTTCTCTGGAGAGATACTTGGCCTGCTGCAGCTGGAGGCACTGCTCTCCTGGCCAGCACTGCAGAGAGGCTGGTGGGTAGCCTGTCAGGGATCTTTTGGGTTGCAAAAAAGGAAACTCACGCATAGGCGCACAAGGAAAATGAGGAATAATTATAAGGAAGGAAAGTCTTCTAACCCAAATGCTAGAAAGGCAACCAGGTCTCGTGGGGCTTAGAATATCATCAGGCAGGGGTGCCTGGGGGGCTCAGTCGTTTAAGCATCTGACTCTTCTTTTCGGCTCAGGTCACAATCTCATGGTTCATGCTCTGTGATAACAGCACGGAACCTGCTTGGGATTCTCTCTCTCTGCTCCTCCCCAGCTTGCACGCACACACACACACACACACACACACACACTCTCTCTCTCTCTCTCTCTCTCTCTCTCTCTCAAAATAAATAAACATTTAAAAAAATGAAGAAAGAATATCATCAGGCACTTTCTCCAGCCCTCTTCCCTCCCTCCACACCCAGTGAGAATCTCTTCTTCTCCCTGACACACCGACCTTCCTATTCCCATCCCCTTGCATGGGCCCCATTACAATTGCTCCAAAATGGTGGCCTTGACCCTTAGTCTTTCCAGCCATGTAGTCTGTTCCCCACAGCTGAGTCAGTTTCTGTGTCCCAACTATTAATACAAGCAGAGAGGATCCGATTGGTCCAGGTTTGGTCCTGGGTCTTTCCCCAATCTAGTTAGGCTGAAGATGTGATGTGATAGATTCTTTGACAAAAAAACAAAATGATGGTAAATAATGGATAACTCTAGCATTTCTGGTATTAATGTTCAGCTCTGCCAGACTTTATGAATAACTCTGTGTATTAGTTGTCTATTGCCGTATAACAAAATACCTCAAAATTTAACAATTTTTAAAAAATTTTTTAAGTAATCTGTACACCCAATATGGGGCTCAGACTCAACCCCACAATCAAGAGTCACATGCTCTGCCAACTGAGTCAGCCAGGACCCCCCAAAATTTAGCAGTTTAAAACAACAAGCATTTATTATATCCCAGTGAACCCCCGGGAACCATTTAGCTGGGAGTTTCTGCCTCAGGGTCTCTCATGAGGTTGTAGTCAAGCTGGTCTCTGGGGTTGCAGTAACATGAAGGGTGGGCTGGGAGATGATCTACCTACACAATAGGCAGAAAGCCTTGGTGCCTCACTGACTGTTGGCTAGAGACCCCAGTTCCTGGCCATGTGGGTCTCTCCATAGACTGAGTGTCCTTAGGACATGGCAGCTGGCTTCCCCCAGAATGTGTGATCCAGAGAGAGCACCTCAGATAGAAGCTGCCGCCTTTATATTCTCACCTCAGAAGTGGTAAACAATCACTTCTGCCCTATTCTGTTGGTCACCGTGGTACAGGTGGGCGGGGTGCATAAAGGTGAGAATACTAAGAGGTGAGTCTACCTGGGGACATCTTGAAGATTAGTTACCACACTCAGTCAACAGACATTTATTCAGTATCTACTTGTGTGCCAGGTGCTAGGAATTCAGAGCTGTGTGACACAGAGTTTCTATCCATGAGGGGCTCTCTGTCTAGTGTGGGGAAGCCTTAGAAAAACAGACCACCACGTGTCCCCTGAGCTCTCCCCGCTGTCCAGTCATCTTTCACACTGCCAGCATACTTATCCTCATAAAATTCAAATCTGTTCATATCAGTCTCTTATTGAAACCATCCTCAAGTGGGTCCCCTTTTTGCCTAAACAGGTTTTGTTTTTGTTTTCGATTTTAATCACCACCACAGTAACAAATACTTTTTTTTTTCTGTAGGTAGACAAAATACCATATGATTTCACTTATGAGTGGAATCTAAAAAACAAAACAAATGAAGAAACAAAAAACAGAAACACAACCATAAATACAGAGAACAAACTGGGGGTTGCCAGAGGGGAAGGGGACGGAGGGATGGGCAAAATGGGTGAAGAAGAATGGGAGATACAGGCTTCCAGTTATGGAAAGAATAAGTCACAGGGATGAAGGACACAGCATAGGGAATACAGTCAATGGTCACCATAAGAGCATTGTATGGTGAGGTAGGAGCTACACTTGTGGTGAGCATAGCATAACATACAGGGTTGTTAAATCACTGTGTTGTACACCTAAAATTAATGTAACACCGTGTCAACTATACTGCAATAAAAATAATAATAATGAGAAATTTTAATCATCGCCACAAGAAGAAATATACACAGTAAAACCTTGGTTCGTGAGCACAATTCATTCTGGAAACATGCTTTGTAATCCAAAGCACTCGTATATCAACGTGAATTTCAAGAACCATTGGCTCAGTTGTGATCATGTGATGTTCGCTGTCACGTACGAATCGTATTGCAAGACCTCGCTCATTTATCAAGTTAAAACTTACTAGAAATGTTTGCTCGTCTTGCGGAACACTCGCAGAACAGGATACTCGCAACCCAAGGTTTTACTGTATATATTTTTAATTGAAGTGTAGTTGACATATGGTATTATATTAGTTTCAGGTGCACAACACAGTGATTCACCATTTATATACATTATGAAGCGATCACCAGGGTAAATCCAGCTACCATCTGTCCTCGTAGAAAGTTGTTACATATTATTAACTATATTCCTATGCTGTACATTGTACTCTCATGTCGTATTTATTTTTTATCACAAACCAACACATATAATAGATGCATTTATAATGAAAACAAATTTCACAAAAAAGTTTACCTCGCTACCTGTGATATATTCAGGTATTTTCGATTCCAGGCTGTTTCATTTTTTTCTGAAAGCGAGTCACAATCTCATGAATTCTACAACCTATTGAATTGTGACCTGCAGTGTGGAAAGCAACAGGCTGAAAAGTCGTCCAGACTCCCTGCCATGAGCTACAAAGCCCCCCAGCATAAAGTTCCTCTCCCTGGAGTTCTCTCCTATTTAGAGAGCTCTTACTCATCCTTTAAAACCAGGCTTTAAAGTGTCTCCTCTTCCCCTCTCTTCTTGGATAGAATTGCCCGCTCCCTCCTCTGGCCCCTAGAGCATTTCACTTGGTAACTATCCATCCGGCTCTAGGGCCAGCCCCGGAGTCTACAATGTATTTTCATGGAGTCTCTCCAAAGTATGTTTAGGTAGAAAGACATGGAGCAAATTAGCATCACACAAATGATGATGTTGCAAATGAGCGATGTGCAGGTGGAGGGTGTCGCGCACGTGGGTTTCCTGTTGATGGAGCCGCATGCTTGCAGAAACAGGATCCCTCCCCCTGGGGGCCACAGTCTCGCCCGCGCGTCCATCTCAGGTACAAGTTGCACCGGAACTTGCCGCTGGGGTTCATTGCCGCGGTTCATTTTAGCTGCTCAGGTCTCTTTCTTTCTTTTTTTTTTTTTAATAGATGCTTTTTTCATTTGTTTGTGTTGATAGGGACAGCCTGGTGAGAAATGGAGCTTCAGGCAGCACAGATAGAAAGATCTCTCTATCTGCACCCGCCCTGCGGGGTGGGGGCGGGGGTGGGGTGGGGAGGGTTTCCTTTCTGAAGTGGTATGGAAGGAGGGTTTTGAGGTTTTTGAATATTTTCTTCTAAGTATCTAAGAAAGAGATTTGTTTGCCCACATTTACACTATCTTGGCAGGGTAGCAACCTGACAAAATATTTTCTGGTTGGTTTTGCCTTTACGTGGTTTTTATTTTTTTGAGGGGGAAAAAGAATCTACACCTTGGTTAAATTCTACTGAAACACAGTGGCTGTTTTCTTTTGACTTAAGGGTTGATGCCAGTAAGATGCCTAGGTCCAGCCTCTTGGGAGATGCTGATAGACCATTCTGTGAGCCATAACCAGAAAAAAAAAAAAAAAAAAAAGACATAAGCAAAAGTAATTAAATTATTCCTTCTCCAGTATTCTCATTTCTGCATTTGTCAACGGCTGTAACTGCCCAAGGATATGTTGACTTGGTTATGGTGTGTGCATATTTGGGGGAGGGAAGTGAGGGGTGAAGACAGACCGTAAACAGATTATTACTGTAGAATATGAGAAGTAGAATAATAGAGGTATGTATTGCGTGCAGAGAGAAGGGAGTCATTTACTCCCAGCAATATTTTTCAAATGAGGGTCACCTCTATTAGTAGATCATGAAATCCATTTACAAGGTAGCTAATAGCATTTCTAAAAAAAAATTTTTTTAATGTTTATTCATCTTTGGGAGAGAGAGAGAGAGAGAGAGAGGGCGGGGGGTGGGGGGGAGCAGAGAGAGTGACTGACACAGAATCTGAAGCATGCTCCGGGCTCTGAGCTGTCAGCACAGAGCCCAATGCGGGGCACGAACCCACGAAGTGTGAGATCATGTCCTGAGCTGAAGTTGGAGGCTTAACTGACCGAGCCACCCAGGCGCCCTGGTAGCTAATAACATTTCTAAAAGAGACTAGACTGAAATGCAGTTGACAACATAGGGGTTAGGGGCACCAGTTCCCCCACACTCTTCAGTGTGTAGTCAAAAATCCATGCATAACTTCTGATTCCCCCCAGAACGTAGCCACTAACAGCATACTGTTGATGGGAAGCCTTGCTGATAACATAAACGGCCAATTAACACATACTTGGTATGTTATATGTATTACGTGCTGTATTCTTTTAAGGTGTTTTTTTTTTAATGTTTATTTTTGAGAGAGAGAGAGAGAGAGCAAGTGGGGGGTGGGGGTGAGGGGAGAGAGAGAGAGAGACTGAGGATCCACGTTTATTTATTTTTGGGACAGAGAGAGACAGAGCGTGAACGGGGGAGGGGCAGAGAGAGAGGGAGACACAGAATCAGAAACAGGCTCCAGGCTCTGAGCCATCAGCCCAGAGCCTGACGCGGGGCTCGAACTCACGGACCGCGAGATCGTGACCTGGCTGAAGTCGGATGCTTAACCGACTGAGCCACCTAGGCGCCCCAGGACATTATTAAACATTTTTTTTTTAATTTTTTTTTTCAACGTTTATTTATTTTTGGGACAGAGAGAGACAGAGCATGAACGGGGGAGGGGCAGAGAGAGGGAGACACAGAATCGGAAACAGGCTCCAGGCTCTGAGCCATCAGCCCAGAGCCCGACGTGGGGCTCGAACTCACGGACCGCGAGATCGTGACCTGGCTGAAGTCGGACGCTTAACCGACTGCACCACCCAGGCGCCCCGAGAGACTGAGGATCCAAAGAGGGCTCTGTGCAGACATCAGAGACCCCGATCGATATAGGGCTCGAACTCATGAACCAGTGAGATTGTGACCTGAGCAGAAGTGGGCCGCTTATCCGATAGCCACCCAGGGGCCCCTTACCGTGCTGTATTCTGACAGTAAAGTAAGCTAGAGAAAAGAAAATCTTATAAAGAAATCTACAAGGGGGGTGCCGGGGTGGCTCAGTCGGTTAAGTGTCGAACTTCGGATCAGGTCATGATCTGGCAGTTCTCAGGTTCAAGCCCTGCATCCAGCTCTGTGCTGTCTTTGCCCTGAGCCTGCTTGGGATCCTCCGCCCCCTCCTGCCTCTGCCCGTCCCCCGCTAACTCTGACTCTATCAAAATAAAATAAACTTAAAAAAAAAAGTGGGTACCTGTGTGGCTCAGTCGGTTGAGCGTCCAACTTCAGCTCGGGTCATGATCTCACAGTTTGTAGGTTCAAGCCTCCGTCAGGCTTGTGCTGACAGCTCAGAGCCTGGAGCCTGCTCTGAATCCTGTGTCTCCCTCTCTCTGCTCCTCCCCTGCTCATGCTCTGTCTTTCTCTCTCAAAAATAAATAAACATTAAAAAAATTTTTTAAAGATTCCTCTCTCTCTCTCTCTCCTCTGCTCACATTCTCTCTCTAAAAAATAATAATAATAACAAAAAAAATTCATATGAAAGAGGGGCACCCATCTGGCTCAGTCTGTAGAGCATGTGACTCTTGATCTGATCTTGGGGTTGTTAGGTCAAGCCCCATGTTGGGTGTAGAGATTACTTAAAAATAAAATGAAAGAAAGGAAAGAAAAGGAAGGAAGGAAGGAAAGAGATTCATCAGGAAGAGAAAACACATTTACAGTGCTGTACAATAAAACAATCTGCATATCGGTAGACCCGTGCATGCTCTTCAAACCCTTGTGGTTCAGGGATCCACTGTGTATCAAGCTGCATCCTCCATGGTAAATTTAGATATTTTTTCCCAAAACCTTTGTTTTAGTTACATATTTATTGCATGGTAATGTGAGATCTATTTCTTCGGAGTGTCAGGCACAGATGTTTGAAAGCCACTGCTTGTAGGGGATGGAAGAAGTCACCCCCAGAGGAGGTGGCATTTGAGCTGGTCTTTGGAGAATGGTGGACGTGCCCCCAAAGAGGAAGGGCATTCCTTACAGAGGAAAAAGTATACGCCCACACTGGGCAAGTCTGTTCTGGGGCAGGATGTTCCCCATGACTGCACTGCAGGGTCCTGGGAGACGAGAGGCTGCAGGTGCTTCTGGGAGGCAGGTGGAGTAACTAATGGACCACTTGACAATATAAATGTTGACACCCCAGCCCTCCCCAGAAATTCCAAGTCTCTGGTAATGGGTTTGGCCTTGGGAATCTGTATTTCTAATACGCTTCCCTGGGCAGTGAGGTGCTGATGGGGGTGTGACGAAACCAGTGCTAGGTTTGCAGAGGTGATTTTTGTAGTAATTTAGATAGAAGGTTGAATGGAAGGAAGTAACATGGGGAGGCCAAGCGAGACAGAGATGAGGACCTGAAGTGAGGTGAAGGCAGTTGGAGAAGAAGGGCTGCATTTGAGGGAGATTTTGGAGGTGGGTTGCATGAGCTAAGGGAAGTAAGAGAATGAGAAGGAATCGTAAATAATCCTAAAATATCTAGGGGGTTGGTCTATGAACACAGAGACTAGAGAGACCACATTCAGAAGGGGAGAGGATTACTGGAGTTTTGGTTTGTGCCCATGGCAGGGCAGGGACAATTCAGTTTTCACCATGCCCCATGTGAACTATACCTTCAGAGCATATCCGTCCTTTGCTCTGATTGCCTGTCTCTGAACAACCTTCTGATTGTCTTAGAGCGGACTCAAGTTAATCTAACTCACAAGGGACTGATACATACACGCCCAACTGCTGGTTGACCGGTATGATTTACAGTGAGGGATGTATACACGTTTGCAGGTGTAAAAGTACTTACGCCTTTGCTCAGGGTATCAAAATACCTGGAGAATGGAAGCAGTATTTAAAAGATTTAGGCGAGGGGTGCCTGGGTGGCTCAGTTGGTTAAGCGACCGACTCTTGATTTCAGCTCAGGTCACAATCTCATGGTTCGTGAGTTCAAGCCCCACATTGGGCTCCGTGCTGAGAGCACGGAGCCTGCTTGGGATTCTCTCTCTCTCTCCTTCTCTGCCCCTCTGCTCATGCTCTCTCTCTCTCTCTCTCTGTCTCTCAAAATAAAGAAATAAACTTTAAAATAAATAAATAAATAAATAATAAAAGATTTAGGCGAGAGAGAATTGTATGGTTTGCAGAGTGTTGCATGTGGGCTCTAAAAATGCCTGATTAACTTTGCTGCGCTCAAATAAGAATGTGACTCTTCAGTAATCAAAATACTTTGTGGAGGTTACAGTGTCTACACTCCCTCTATCTTAGAGGCTGACTTTCTCATCAAATTCTGAGGGCGCTTTAATTTTTTTTAACACTTATTTATTTGGTGGGGGGGGGGAGGGACAGAGAGAAAGGGAGACACAGAATCCGAAGCAGGCTCCAGGCTCTGAGCTGTCAGCACAGAGCCAGACGCAGGGCTGGAACTCACGAACTGTGAGATCGTGACCTGACTGAGCCACCCAGGTGCCCCACTGAGGGTGCTTTAAAGCAGCAACTTAAAGCCTATGAGACTCCTCTTCTACTGCCTCTCTGGTTCACCATCCTCCTGGGCCTGGTGGTGGGGAAAGAATGCTCTGTTTAGGAGAGGTTAGGAGTGCTGGCAGAGCACCAGAGAGGCTGGGGAGTTGGTGACTGACACATCCCAGCCATGCCTTCCAGCCACGTGTGATGTCCTCCTTAACCTGATGACTGTCCTCCCCCTCACATACTCTGTGGGGAAGCAGGCTAGATGTGTAAGACAGCAAGGCCAGTGGGAGTGCTGAATGCCTTTTTTTTTTTTTTTACAGTTCTGTTATACTCCTTATCCTTGTACTAGAAGCTTGTAGGAGTTCAGACTTTTTAAAATCTGTCAAGGAAAATAACCAGCTTGAAATATGTCATGACTAGAATAGCCTTAGTCTCTACAAAGATGATTTAAAGTGTTTATATTCATGTATCAAATAATGTAGGCAAGGTTTTGAAAACAGTTGTAATCCAATAAATTGCTTGTTTGGGATTGCTTTGAAAACAGTTCCACATTACTTCTAATGATAGTATTAACAGTCACAAGAATAATGGTAACTATTATTGGATATTACTATATATCAGGTTCTTTTCCAAAGTTTATTTATTTTGAGACAGTGCATGCACATGCATGAGCGGGGAAGGGGTAGAGAGAGGGGGAGACAAAATCCCAAGAAGGCTCTGAGCTGTCAGTGCAGAGCCTGGCACGGGGCTCGATCTCAAGCACCATGAGATCATGACCTACGCCAAAATCAGGAGCCAAGCCGGATGCTTAACCACTGAGCCACCCAGGCGCCCCACTACATATCCGGTTCTAAAGCAAGGATTTTGTACACCTGACATCATTTAACTGTCCCTCCACCAACCTGAGATATAGGTATGTTACCTTCATGTTACAGATGAAGAAACAAAGGTAGGAGAAGTTTAAAAAGTAGGCAAAGAGATCACTTGGCTAAAAAGTGGCGGTGATAGAGCTCTAACTCTTGAGAGTGGTGGGGAGTGGGAGGAGGGAGAGGAAGAACCATTGGCTTCTTCTGCCTGTGATCCATTGGGCAGTGGTTTTATGTGGTTCTAGGAGACTTACTGCACTCCCTTGATATATAGGTCTCTAGTTATAGATTGATTTCATGTGTTCTAATGCATCTTGTAGACTGGGCTGTTTTTCTTTTATCCCACAAGTACTGATTGTGAGCTAACTACGTACAAAGTACTCTGCTAGGCCTTCAGAGAATAGTAAGCCCTTGAGGAGCTCCCCGTCCAGGAAGGAACATGAGAGAGAGAGATTAGGTTGAATCATAGGAGATGGCCGTTGGGAAATTACATGGTACGTACTAAAATAAATCACTGATACATAATTAAAATAAGGCAACATGGTATTAGCTAAATATTGTGACCTCTCATACCTTTCAGCTACCATGCTAAACATTTTGCATGCACTAGTTCCTGAATCCCTAAAATAACTCTCAGACATGATTATAATTGTTCCATTTTATAGATGAGGAAGTAGAGGCTCTGAATGGTGAAGTGAGTTGCCCAGAGCCACATACCTCGGATGTGACAAAGGTAGAATCTGAACCCAGGTCAGCCTGAGTACAGAGCCAACGTGCTTAAGCCCCAGAATATAAGTACTTCTAGAGGTACAAATAAAGGTATACGCCTTATTTATACACATTGACCATTTAAAAATTTTTATTTCACAAACACTTTATAGAGCACTAACTCATCTGATACATTTTGGTATTTCTGTGATCAGGACACATCTGGTCATGCATATTGCTACTTACTCTCAGCATTTGCACTCTTCCCCTTCTGAGAATGGCCCACTAACCAAGGGGAGCATTTGGAGAGAAAATACAAACAACAACAACGACATGTATTTCACCTTGTATTATGCGGACATGGAGTCTTTCTTTATGACGTGTATTTGGAGGCACAAACACATGCTAGAACACTTCAATTATAATTTAATTTCTTCCTTTTTTTTTTTCCTATGTCCACTTGCCCTTCTTTCTAAATCACACACAGAGATGGGAATCACAGGAATGACCATTTAAATTGTACATACTTTGCAGGCAGTACTGTTAAAGTGATTTGTATATAGTCAAGCCACTCTAAGAACTTTCCTCTTAAAAAGCTTCCAAATCGTACATTCGGATACCAAAATCCTGTTGATATAAACCACAGTTTAAAATTTTATGTATAAAGGCATATCCCTTATTTAAAAAAAATTTTTTTAATCACATGGGAAAAAATAAAGTTTTTTATTTTGTTGTATTATTTAACGATGTCCATTTTGGTGGTGATCTGGCGAATCTGAGATTCTCCCCACTGCTGTTCTGGGATTTTGCAACACACCCCAAAATTTAAAATTAGATTTGACAGCTGGCATTCTCAAAGTATGTTGTCACAAATTAGAGGGCTGTCCCCTCTGCCTATGCCACAGTGTTGAACTCTGTTTAAAACAGGAAGGGGTGTTTGTTCCCAAGATCCTTTTTCAGGCCTTGAAGAGGGGGGAGTTTTAGCATCAACCTGACTTGGGGTCCCCCACCAGCCCTTATTAGATTGATGACCCCAGGCAAATTACTGAAATCATTGGGAGCCTTAGCTGCAAAATCAGGACAATTAAACCTTACTCTACAGGCTTGTGTGAAGGTTTAGCCAATAATGTATATAAGTATGTAGGTGGTACTTAGTAGGCTCTCAGGAAATGTCGGTGCTCTTATACTTTGGACATTCTTTAAAAATCCTGCAATGCCCCATACTCTTTATAAGTATATAAATTCAGTTCTGTTTGGCGATCTTTTAAAGTCAAAGTTGTGTTTCTTTGGGGTTTTGGGTGACTCGGGAGAATAGCTTCCTGAAATCCATTAATATTTCATTGGAACTGTAGAGCAACAGCTGTAGAACTTGCTTGGTAGGCCCTAATTGCCATGAATAATCCATGAACTCTTTTGAAATGTAATTCTTCGAAATGGGTATTATAATTAAATTCCAGCCAATCCAAGGGCACTTTAAAACATGTTTAAAAATTTCCCAAGCCAATTAGAAAACTGGTTGGTCCAACTGTCAAGTGTAGAGAAATATGCTAATTTATGCAAAGACTACTGTTCCAGGAAGGCCCTGACTGAATGTGAAGCACATTTTCTGAGAAAACACCTCGGTGATACTATGTGATACTAAATCACTGAATATATTTTTAAGGCATGTCCAAATACAAAGCATACATTGTGAATGACAGAACAGCAGTTACTAGGGCAAGATGTGGTTTGTTTTTTAAAAAGATTTTGTATCTTGAATATGACAACATTGTATGCCAACCTTTACATTTTTATCTTGTGCAATATAGGTTAGTTACAGTATCCTTATAAAAGCAAGCAAGGTGCACTAGTGTTATGTTTTTTAATTCTAAGGGGGTATAGAAACTAAACAGTTTCCCTTAATTTAAATCTAGAGATAATTGTTATTTGAAACTCACCAAATATCTGGGGGACATGGGTCTGAATATTCTGTTTATCCGCAGGACTCCCACTGCTCTATGTATTACAAACTAACTTAAAATAATTTGGAACATTTCTGGGGCTTACATATGGAGTTTTTAAAAATCCAAATCACATTCTCGTCCAATCCATCGTTTACCTGCCCTTGATGTTTATTTAAAAGAGAACGAGACCCCCACTGTATTTTTGTGGGCATTTACAGGAAAGGTAAATATAATTAACCTAGACACAAAGGCACCCCTTCCCAATCTACACTATCATAATTAACATTTACATAAACGCTCTGAAGGCTAGATGGTTTATGGAGACGTCTCAACAGTTTGAGATTTGAGATTAAAAACGGGTGGTAATTATACTTGCACCAAAGAGTGTTAAAAGAGTGGGTAGCTCCCTTTTTAAGACTGGGAATCATTTAATGAAAATTCCACAAATGTAGTAATAAAGGATATCTACATAAAGAGAAGGCAGTAGGAACTGGATGTTTTGAGAGTGACTTAATCAGCTCCTGACCTTCATCTTGGCCGCTAAAGTTGTGTTGTGTTTTGTTTCTTTTTAATGTTGACTTACAGATATCACAGATAAGGTTTCACAGCATTCCGGAATGGGAAGAGAGGGTGTTGCAAAGGAAAGCCTAGTACATTTAAAAGTTAGAATGAATCAGTTATTTGCCAAATAACTAAGTAAAAGTGTTGTTTTAGTTTTAAAAAAGGTATATGCAAAAAAAAAGTATTTACTGGTTCTAATCAGAGTTCTAGACAAATATTGTGGGTTTTGTTTTTAACCCCCCAGCGCCCTCCTCCCCCGTCGAGCTAAAACTGGTGTGTGTGTGTGTGTGTGTGTGTGTGTGTGTGTGTGTGCAGGGCGCCTGCAAAGAATAGCACGCATCTTGTAGATCTTAAAAAAAAAAAAAAAAAAAAAAAGCCAAATAAACCTGTTTCTTGAATAAACCAATACATTTCTGAAGTTAAAAAGAATCCCAAAGGAAACAGGAATTGACAGCTTGGGAGCTTGATTTTGGAAAAAAAAAAAATTTTTTTTTTAATTAAAAAACCCCTAATCTCCACATTTTTTGCTAGGCGAGAACCGAAGTTTGGAGGTAGACGAGCAGGCGAGCGGTTTGCCCGGGCGCAGAGCATGAAGGCCGGGCGGGCGCGGGGAGCGGGCGCCCGCCGCCCGGCGCGGGGGTGAGCGAGAGAGAGAGCGGAGCGCGTGTGGCCGGCGCCGCTCGGCCGGGAGCTCCCGCGCCCGCGCCCCGCGCCCCGCGCCCGCCGCCGCCGCCGCCGCCGCCGCCCCTGGTGCGATGGCGCAGAAACCCCGTTGACAAGGCACTGCTTTTTCATGACGGTGAGTTTCCCTTTGAGTGTATTATAATTTTGTGATAAAAATTTCAAGGAGAAAAAAAAAACACACACAACCTCCTTCCTCTGCCTCTTTCCTTCGGGGAGGGGGAAAGCGAGGGAGGGGGGGCTGGAGATCTATCTCCAGACAGACAGAAAAGAAAGAGGAGCAAATTAAACACCGAGTTGCCAAAACCAGGATATTAGGTTTCAGCCCAGAGAGCTATTGGCTAAGGCTGTGTTTTTTTTTGGGGGGGGTGGGTTTGTGGGTGGGTGATGGTGGTGGTGGGTGGATGTTTAATGGACACGGAGAAAAGGGGAATCGAGTGTTTATGCCTTTCCCAGCGCCGCCCGGGCCCCGGGAAGACCAAGTTCAGTGTCTCGGGCGGGGGCGCGGGCGGGCAGGGGGCGGCGGGGCTGGGCTGGGGGTGCCTCGGCGGGGTGGGGGCCCGGCGCCTTTTTTTTTTTTTTTCCTTTTCCGCGGATGCAAATTTCTGGAGCGGGGAGAGGGAGAGAGCCTGGGAAGGGGGGTGGCGTGGCGGTTGGTGGTGGGGAGGAGAGGGGAGGGAAGCCTTTTAATGACTCATTGATTGAGCCGGTTTAAAATTAGTTGTGTGCGCGAGTGTGAGTGTGTTTTCCGCCCCCCGGAGCCGCCGGGAGCCGGGAAGGAGGGAGCGGGCTCGCCGTGGGGAGGACGGCGCGGCGAGGCCGCGAGCAGGGGGCAGGGAGGGCCAGGAGTGACGGCGGGCGAGGAAGAAAAATAAGCTTTTCCAATCTCCTCCCCTCGGTTTTCCCCCCCTCATTTCTTTTCTCTCTCGGAAGCTCTTGGGTGTGAATCGCATTTTCTTTCTTCTCGGCAAAATGGACCCCGCGTCTCGGGAGGGGGAGGGGAGAGGGTGGGGAGGGAGGCGGCGGCAGGGACCGGGTTCCTTTTTCACCCTGGCTGCTTCTTCCCTCCGCTTCTGCGGGCGGCCGCGGCGAGAGCTCGGAGCCGGCCGCCGGTCCCAGCCGGGGCCCGGTCCTGCGCGCGCGACCGCCGGCGGGACTGGCTCTTCCCGGTCGCCTCGCCGCCTGGCTCCGGAGCTCCGCCGAGGACCCGCGGCCGGGCCGGACCAGCCCTCGCGCCGCGCCGAGGACCCGAGGCCCACCCAGGCACTTTCTGTCGGGCCCGCGCGGCCGGACCGAAGAGACGAGAGGCTGTGGCGGCACTGTTTTGGCCGAGAGCGCGCGGGCCCGACGCGGTTCGCGCCCCCCGAGTCGCCCCGAATGCGGGATCTTGAAGGGGGGGGGTGGGCTGCGGCTGGAAGGCGCTAAGATGGCGCTGGGCCTGGCCCGTCGCCAGGGCTGGTGGCGCAGTTGCTCCGCGGGCGCCATCTTCCCTGGCGGCGCGGGCGGCGCCCTTCGCGGACGCTTCTCGGGCCCGGGCGCCGGGAGGGCGAGGGCGACGGGGAGCCACGCTTGGGGTGCAGAATTCTGCAAATGGGGCCGGAGCCGAGGCCGGGGCCGCCTAGCCTTGGCCTTCCCCGTGCCCCCGGACCCAAAAGATGAGGAGGCCGGCCCGGAGCGGGAAGGGACCGGGGCCGGCGGCGTCCTGCTCCTTAGCACTTGTGTTGGAGGGAAGAAGTGGGCTTGGGGTCGGACCTTGCGGCCGGCGGGCTCCCTCTCTGAGCCCGCAGACCCCCTCCGGTCAAATTTGGAGGGGAGGGGGGGCTTCTCGTTAGCTCTTCTTGGGCCTAAAACTGCACGGCTTTGTCTTCCCTGGCCTGGCCGAGGGCAGGGCAGGGCATGGAGGCTTTTCCTTCATCCTCTTCCAGTTAGTTTTGAAGAGTAGAGTCAAACCAGGTAACAAAATTGCAGGAAGAAAGAGTCGAGGACAGTGTCTGCCTTCTAGTGACTCGGTTCTCGATTGGCACCCTACGTTAGTTTTATTTCTTTAGTTGCTTTATTTTAAAACAGTCCTGGAGAGACATTTATGTAGTCAGACTGTGAAAAGGTTATGGGTTCCAGTGATTTGAAACATCTTGTTGGCTTTCATTTTAATCATTCCAAATGGTAGTGATTTAAAACAGTTCTCAGAACTCTGATCCGAAAAATTAAACTCTCTTTGAAACGCTTAGACTTTTTTTTTTTTCTTTCCCTTTCAAAAACAAAAACAAACCCACCCCGCACCGTTTTGGGTCATCTCTTTCTCATCGATATAATAAGGCTTCTCAGTTCTCTGACTCCCCAGAGTGTTGCCTTAAAATCATTCATTTAAGTATTTATCTGTCGTGTCGTAGGTCTGTATTAAGAGATGCGTGTGGGTTTTAACTGTTTTTGTTACTGAAAAGATTATTGGGAGGAGGAAAAAAGTCTAAAGCTCTCATCTCCCTAGGAGTCCACAGAGATGGAAAGTAAGTAATTTCTAGTGGATAAAAGTAACATGGGGCACCAGTAAGTGCGTCCTTGTGTTTATAAACAGTCTATATAGTGGCCGGTTTATCCCCTTTAATAAGACCTTACCATATATTGAACACTACTCCATGTGTGTGTCTGGTCCTTTATTTAATTCTTATTTATATCAGCCCTGCAGTGTTGATTTGATTATCTCTTTATACCAGATGATCACCCAGATACACAAATTGTTCTTGGTCTCACGGTTTTAAGTGGTAGAATTGACATTGGGTCCCAAAAGCCATGTTCTTGGCTTTACACACATGGTGTCCAAATCCGAGTTTCAAAAGCAACTGGAGCGAGATATGTTTAAATACAGATTTGTAACCTCACCTTTGCCCCCCGTGATTTGTTAGGGCCAGTAGGGTTTTTCTGTTACTGTTGGTTTCCCCAAAACATCTGATGTGTTACACAATCTCAGTTTTAAGCTTCTGACTTTCAACTTCCTGCTGTCCCTAACGCCCAATTTTGAAATTCCGGCCCACCCAGCAAATATGTAGGAGTCTGTGTTAGTCGACAGCTGTCCAGGTGATTCCACTGTGACACAGATAAGCATTTGGAATATCGCTATACTATATACCGCGTGCTGTGCTGCTGGCTCTTTTTTGAATGGAAACGTGAGGCCCATATCGCTTTGAGTTTCAACACAGTTTTATTGCTCGTTCTTTTTTCTCCTCTAGCTGCCACTTATCAAATTATTGAACCTTTTCTTACAGAAAGAAGGTTTAGGTATTCTAAGACTTTAAAATCTCAGTATATTTTCAAATGTGTATCTCCTTCTGCTGAAAAGTTATATAACATACAGGCTTCCAGGTCTAGCTGGGCCATCTAGTTTAGTCCAGACAGCTGTGCAACAAAAATAGAATTGAATCTAGGATTGATATAGAAATGAGGAATAGGGTAGAAAAGATTCGGGGGTGGGGGAGGGACCTAGAAATAAATCCTTGGGGGAAAGGATTCTTTTCAGAATTTTGAATTCGGAGGATATCTTTTGGGTTTTGGGAAGTGGGATGGTGAAGTGACTCTAAACATGAGACCTTTTAAGAACAGAGGAGGCTTTCAGGACACTGAAGGTCAGGAAGAAACATCCAGAGCAGGTGATGAATAGCTGACCTGGCCAAAACGGGAGGAAACTAAGCGATAAAAATCATTAACTTCTCTGGAGCAAGAGCCATGTGTACTTGTTCTGTGCTTTCCTTTCTTTATTTCTTTAGTCACTGTTGTGTTTAATAACTGCTAGGGGGAATGGTTAAAAACTTTTGTGATGCAGATGTCAAAATTATGTTATCTTATGCGCACATTTCTCTCTCCTTACACATTTGAACGTTTTTATAAGGAGCGACTCTTAAGCACCTGTGTGCAGTCCGTGTCCAGTCTAGACTAGTGGGCGGGTGGAGGTCTAGGCTTTGAATGTCCAGTGTGCTTTTTCTCCCTTTGTGTTTCATGGTAAATGCCAAAGTAATTATATTCTTTGACTAAAACCCAGTAAAGCTTGAAAGGAGAAGAAATCTAAAATAAACCTGCTCAGAGAGGAGGAGGAGCATCTTCATTTTATTTTATTTTTTTTAATATTTATTTTGTGAGAGGTAGAGTATGTGCAGGGGAGAGGCAGAGAGAGAGAGAGGGAGACAGGGAATCCCACTCAAACCCACAAACCATGAAATCATGTCCTGAGCCGAAATCAAGAGTTGGACGCTCAACGAATCGACTGAGCCACCCAGGTGCCGGACTAGCTTCTTCATTTTATTTTATTTTATTTTATTTTTTTTTTTTTTAATGTCTATTTATTTTTGGCAGAGAGAGAGACAGAGCATGAGCAGGGGAGGGGCAGAGAGAGAGGAAGACACAGAATCCAAAGCAGGCTCCAGGCTCTGAGCTGTCAGCACAGAGCCCGACGTGGGGCTCGAACTCACGAACCGTGAGATCATGACCTGAACTGAAGTCAGCGCTCAACCGACTGAGCCACCCAGGCGCCCCAGCTTCTTCATTTTAAAGTAGCCTTTAGTGGGGGGTGCCTGGCTGGCTCAGTCAGTAGAACATATGACTCTTGATTCCAGGGTTGTGAGTTCAAGCCCCACATTGGGTGCATTACTTTTAAAATAAATTAGTTAACTTAAAAAATTAAAGTGGTCTTTAGTGGGATTCAAGGCAGACAAAATCTCTGCCCTCATGGAATTTAGAGTATAGTGGGGAAGACAGGAAGTAAGTTAAACACAAATAGTCATGATAATTGGAGATTAGAAAAACAGTAAAAAGTTAAGCTGGTAGATCTATAAGAATGTGTTGTGGGGAATGACTGTTTTGGCTAGTGAGAGTCAAGGGGCATCCCTTTAGAGAGTGATACTTGAGCTGAGGCTTGAAACATGAGCTTGTACTACTCGCTGTGTGGAAGCTGGGGAGACAGTCCTAACCTGTGAACAAAGTGCAAAGACCTGGAAGGCCCAGAAGGGCATGGGTGTTAGAGAGAAGCAAGAGGAGAATGAAATAAGAGTTGAGAGATCTTCTAGGGCCTCCTGTATTCGGCTGTACCAGGAGTTTGGGGTTTTGTTTTATTCAAAATAACAATCTATTGAAGGGCTTTCATTGGGACAGTGGTTGTTATTATTTGGTGGGTTTGTTTTTGTTTTTGTTTTAGAGAGAGAGGGTGCAAGTGAACGAGGGGCAGAGAGAGAAGTGGGGCTCATCCAATGCAGGGCTCCAGCCCAACTGATGTGGGACTTGAACTCACAAACCGTGAGATCATGACCTGAACCGGAGTCAGATGCTTAACGACTGAGCTGCTGTTTTTGTTTTCAAAGATCACTGCTGCTGTATGGAGCAAGAGGGGAAGTAGACAGGGAGGCTATTGCAGTAGCCGGCTCAAGACTGATGGTATCTTAGGCAAACACAGTGGCAGTGGGGATAGTGCAGGGTAGATGGTGGGATTCAGATGTATTTTGAAGGTGGAATCAGAAGTATTGGCTTAATGAGTTATCTGTAGAGACGGAGGAATCAAGGAGGCCTTCAAGTTTCTAGCCTAAGCTTTGGTGGCCGATGGTGCCATTTGCTGGTTGGAGAAGATTGGAAGAGGAACAGGTAGGAAGGGTGGGTAACGAGTTCTGTGTGGGACCTGTTATGTTTTTGAAATACTTGCAAGACCTCCAAATGGAAGGTCAAGTAGGCAGTGAATATTCAAATTGAGCTGATGGGAGTGGACATAAATTGTGGGAGTCACTAGCATACGAACAGTATGTCATGGAACTAGTTGAGATCATTTGTCATCATAGAAGTCTTAACATCGAACCCTAAAACGCTTCCAGTGGCTGAAGGTTGGACAAAAGAGACTGAGAGGGCCATTAAATGGGAAGAATGGATTATTCTTTTCAAGAGAGAGAGAATGGTCTTCTCTGCCAAATTCTCCTGAGAGCACTGAGGATAGAGAAATGACCGCTTGGATTTGTCAACATTGAGGTGGCTGTTTGACAAGGAGTTTCAGTGGCATATGGGGATGGAAGCCAAATCAGAATGCACTGAGGATGGGATGGGGTGACCGTAGCCCGCCTTTTGGAGAAGTTTTGCTGTAAAGTCTGGAGAGCGACAGCACAGCAGTGGCTGGAGAGGGAGGTAGGGTTGAAGAAGTGCTTCTTTTTAAATGGTGGGGAATGGAAGAGCATTTTTAAATAGACTAATGGGAATATTTAAGAGGGAGGGAGTGACTAACAGAAGAGAGATAAGACTACCAAAGGAGCAGAATTCTTGAGAAGGTGAGAAGCTATTCAAAACACAAGAGGGTTTGCCTTTGACAGGAGTTAAGACGACTTGCAGAGTGGCAGGAGAGGAGGCAGAGAATATGGGCACAGCGCAAAGACGCTTATAAATTGGGGATGGAATACACGGCTTTATGATCTGTGTTCTCAGTGAAGTCTGAGTCAAGACCAGCAATGAGGAAGAAGGGGTGTGCATGGTCTGAGGTGAGAAGGATGCCTCACCTTGGACAGCAGGATTGTGAACTAAGTCCCTGGGAAGCGGGTAGGATTGCTGCACACAGGACTGCCCGGCTGTGCCTCGCCTCTGAATTTGAAGTGAAACCGGTCCATCCAGTTGTGTAGTTTTCTGCCAGCAATATCCAGCTGTTAACAAGGGAAGCCAAGAGCAGGCAGGGGATTGGTTTGACCGGGACTGGAGTTTTACACCCTACCCCATCCCCCACCCCCACATGTGGCAGCAGAGAGAAACTAGGACTTAAAGGTGGTTTCAGGGGACAATTAAAATGAACCTTGGAATGTTAGCTGGGTAGGAAAGCAAGAGAAGAGAATGGGGGTGGGGGCCATGAAGTTAACCATGAGACTTGTTCTTGGTTAATAAAAAATGAGTTAATGGGGAAAGAATTTAAAGGTGGGTTGATGAAAAATCCTGGAGTTGGATAATAGCTGCAATGGCACAGCAGTGTGAATGGGCAGAAGGCCACTGAGCTGGACACTTAAAGACAGTACATCATGTATTTTACCGCAATAAAAATAACATCTAAACATTTGTGGAACTGCAGATGTTACTTGCACACTGCCTTGGACTATTTGCAAAGTACTGCATTTTTTTTTTTTAATGTTTGTTTATATTTGAGAGAGAGACAGAGTGTGAGTGGGGGAGGGGCAGAGAGAGGGAGACACAGAATCCAAAACAGGCTCCAGGCTCTGAGCTGTCAGCACAGAGCCCGACGAGGGTCTTGAACCCACAAAGCATCCATGATGTGAGCCAAAGTCCGATGTTTAACCGATTGAGCCACCCAGGTGCTCCTAAAATACTGTATTTTCTATGGAAGACAGTAGCTTTAAAAATTGTATCTGAAATTACCGGGGCTTAAGGAGAGTATCTCCACTTTATCATGGTCCCAAACTTGAGTGTGCAAAATAGTCACCTAGAGATTCTGGAGTGGGACCAAGAAATTTTAAATTTTTTCTTAACCTGTTCACTGACTTATTCTAACCCTTCAGCATAGCATTTAAAACAAGCCTGGCATGGGGTGCCTGGGTGGCTCAGGCAGTCGAGTGTCCCCTTCTTGATTTCAACTCACGTCCTGATCTCACGGGTTCGTGGGATTGAGCCCCTCATTGGGCTCTGTGCTGACAGTGTGGAGCCTGCTTGGGATTCTCTCTTTCTCTCTCTCTGCCTGTATGCTGCTGTGTCTCTCTCTCAAAATAAATAAATAAACATTCTTTTAAAAACCAGAGAAGCCAGGCATTTGGTAAACATTTGTTGACTAAAATGTTTGACAGTCCAGGTAGAGTAAAATGATAGGAACCAAAAGGAAAGGTTTTTGAGATTGGTTGAGATCAACAGTGCCTTATACATTCTGATCTCTGTGGGTGATGAGAAAAAGCAGATTATGGGCTGAGGAAGGAGAAAGGAAGTATTGGGAAAATCATTTTTTTTTAAATTTTTAACGTTTATTATTGAGAGAGTGTGAGCATGGGAGGGGCAGAAAGGGGGAGACACAGAATCCAAAGCAGGCTCCAGGCTCCGAGCTATCAGCACAGAGCCTGACTCGGGGCTCAAACTCAAAAACCGTGAGATCACGACCTGAGCTGAAGTCGGATGCTTAACCGACTGAGCCACCCAGGTGCCCCGGGAAAATCATTTTTTAAAGATTCAGACAAAACCAAATGGCACTCCCTTCAACCACGCCTTTCTGCATTCTTTGAGTGACGTTCATTCACCTTCTCATAAGGTCCTGTGTTCCTCAACCTGCCTACAGAATAAGTAATAGTAAGGTGAAATTCGAGAAAAAGAATGGGGTAGATGATAAGATTCAAAATAGATGTCTGTGGTCTCCACTGGAAAGATAGCAAGGTCATTTGTTAGGGGTGGAGGCAAAAGGCTCGGAGTTTAAGGAGAAAAGGAGTCAATTTGTGGAATGTATCAGATGGGGGGGGTACCAGAAATGGGACTTGACTATAATGAGGCAATGTGAATTAAGCTAACATAGGAGATCCATCTCTCCGTGGTCAATATGATCTATAGTAGAAGTGGAAAATACAGTGAGGGGGAAGGGTTGTTCAATTAGTGTGGAGAAGTGGGAGAGCTGACAGGAAAGGAATGGGTTGTGGACTTTAAAGGAAAGCCCTAACATGGAGACCTTGTAAGTGTACCTCACTTTGTGGAAGTTGGAGCCCAGGATGTGTCTCTGCTGGGGACGGCTTGCCCGTTTGTAGTGCAGTTCAGGAGAGTTCCGGGGCTGTCCGCATGTTGTATGGGAAAGTAGAAGAAAGAGGTCTTGGGGGGGAAGCGGCTATGGGGGCTTTGATCTATTTTTTTTTCCTCACCTCACATTGCATCCAATCAGGAAAAGATCCTGAGACCTCACTGTACTAGATCTTAAATCCAGGTTCCCCTTCCCCTTAATCTTTATCAACTTTAATTCATATGGTTGTGACTTGATGATAAATTTTTAATAAAGTTGTAAAATTGAACATTTTCTGGTTTTGTGGGTTCTTTGGCTGTCTTGCAAACACATTAAACACTTCTATTACCTGAAATAAAAAGGGTGAATGTGAAAATGTGAGGGAATGAGGTATGAAAAGTATTGTCTTTCTAGCAAAGGCTTATCTCAGTTCAACCAAAATCCAGGATGCTTCCTTGTATCATCAGAAATTATGTTTTCTGTCCTCACCTGTAGTTGGAACATTTTCACAAGGAAGAAAATAGGGGGGAAAGAGAAATAATATTTGTTAAACCTTAACATTATTTCCGGCCCTGATGTTTTAATATTATTAAATTCTCATAGTAACCCTGGAGGTAGGTTTTGTCTGTAGAGATAATGAAACTGAGGTTTACAAAGGATAGATAACTTACCCAAGGTTCCATTACTAAGGGTCAGAGCTGGGTTTTGAATGTATACTGTAGACCCATGCATCATACATTTTGCCATCAGTATTAAGCCCGTGTATAGATTTAATTGACAGATGACTGCCTACTGAACATTTTAATATATTAAAATTGGATGACCTTGATTTCAGTAGAAGGACTAGGGAAAAGTAGTGTTTTTGGTGATAAATAAAAACTGCGACCAAAAACACCAGAATCTCTTATGGTGATCAATTCTAGGTCAGAGCTCTTATTCTGCCCCTTCTGCAGATAACTAGGTTTTTATTTGCACAGTAAGGTGAGTCAAACATGGGGACCGTTTTAGCTCTATATTTGGTAGCAATCAGAGATTATGAATCATATCTTTCACTTAAAAAAAATCCTAATTGGGAAAGAGAACACTTAGGACCTTAATTAAGCATGATACGGTGCAGCTCGAGTTGTACCCGTGCTTAGAATGTCAATACAAGCACAGTAATTAGAAGTACAGATTTGGGGTGGAAGTACTTAAAATGTTCAGGAGCACCTGGGTGGCTCAGTCGGTTGAGCATCCGGCTTCAGCTCAGGTCATGATCTCACAGTTTGTGGGTTCAAGCCTCCATCAGGCTCTGTGCTGACAGCTCAGAGCCTGGAGTCTGCTTCGGATTCTGTCTCTCTCTCTCCCTCTCTCTGCCCCTCCCCCACTCATGCTCTGTCTCCCTCAAAAATAAACATTAAAAAATGAAATGTTCAAAGTGTGATTCACTTTAAGGAAACATTCTTTTAAAGAGGCCATACTGTAAGGTTCAACATAAGGCACATTTACTAAGTGTGGCCAGTAAGATAACATGTCAAAAGGAATTTTTATTTCCTTTTTGACTGTTCCAAAAGGCTTAGCCCTGATAGGCAACAGGAGTAAAAGATCGTGAAACACTCGCCCTGTGGGTTCTTGAGTTCACCAGGGCTGAGATCTACAGCTCTTGAGCCGCATGCTGCTTACTGAACACTCTGAGGTAGCACATGAGTTCTTCATGCAAGGCTGCAAGAACTAACTTGAATTTTCCTCCTTTGCCCATTGAGAACCAACTCTTATCACTGCTTATTAGTGGTAAGCCTAAGTTGGGGAGATGAAGAATTTCAACATCTTGTGGTAAGTGTCACGCTGGAGAGAATCTCAAAATTTGTTATGTGGTCCGTAAATATTTTGACCATAACTAAGGAGTAATAAGGCTGCTATTGTACGTATTAGAATCAACCACCCATAAAAGTTGCTTGCAGTATATTTCAAAATGACCCCTTTTGAACTTTTTTTTTAACGTTTATTTATTTAGAGAGAGAGAGAGAGGGATCATGAGTGGGGTAGAGGCAGAGAGAGAGAGGGAGAGAGGGAGAAATCCCAAGCAGGCACTACTCCTCACAGAGCCCATCGTGGGGCTCGATCTCACTAACTGTGAAATCACGACCTGAGCCGAAACCAAAGTCAGATGCTTCATGGACTGAGCCACCCAGGCCGCCCCTCCTTGTACTTTTTAAAAAGATAATTCAGCTTATCTGGTTTCTTCAGTTTTTAGTTTAGAGTTTTTAGTGCTCCTTAGAAAATATTTTACAATGTTATGGCCACCCCCATCAGTGTATTTTTAGCAATAAGTTTTCAAGCCCTAAGCATTTCCTCTGAATTTAAAAAAAAAAAAAAAGTCATAGTTGTTGAATAAGCTTAGTTTCAGTGCAGTATAACTGATAGTTTTGTGAATATAAAATAGGGTAGTTTATAATTTTTTTTTTTCAGAAATCATTTCTCAGGGCACCTGGCTGGCTCAGTCATCTCAGGGTCATGAGTTTGAGTCCCACATTGGGTGTAGAGATTACTTAAAAATAAAATCTTAAAAAAAATCATTTCTCCATAAACAGAACTGGAGAAACCTGGATGCCATTTTGAGAGATTAAATTTAAAAATCTTTGTGTTTGTCAAAGTTGTTACAAAGTTAAAATTCACGGCAATGAAAGTTAGAAAACTTCAGTTTTTTAAACTAGAGAAAATTTTAGTTTTTTAAACTAGACATAACCTGGGAAGTAGAATACTAGGATTTTCTTTTCATGTGAGAACTGTCTTAAAACTTAGAAGTAACTCTTTCCATGTATAGACAACTATTACCCACACACAAAAAAAAATCACATTTTTTTTCCTCCTGATTATTGAGCGTAAAAGTTATTTTCATGTGGTTTTGATTTGGAAGTATTTCTTCCAGGATTTAAAATAAAAATGCATGCTGCTATATTTAGATTTAACTCTGGCATTTCCTAGAAGTGCAAAGAAATATATTTAGAAATAGGTCGCTTTATTCTTCCTATCTGTATTCTGATTCACCAGATCTGTGAGAATCTTAGGATTGGAGAGCTCCATGGAAGCCAAGCCCTTTTCTCTGGGTGTGATCACACTTAAAAGATTAATATTTACTAGATATGTTTGGGGCTGCTTTTATCCATAGACCTCAAGATGGCTTTTTTGTTTTACTGTTTTACATGTTTGTCTGACTTCATATGTCACAGCATATTATTTTCTGTTACAGCATATATCATGTAGATAAAACAATCTGAAAGTAAATGTCCAGAGAGAATAATACAAAGAGAAATGAAATTTGGGTAACCATGCTGTTTGAAAAAAAGGGGTGGGGAGGACCTTTACATACTTAGCAATGTAAAGTGGACATTATGCCATGGAAAATACCAAATACTTACCAAAGAAAATGTGCTTCTCTTTTTGAGATGGTATCTTCTGAGTACTAATATATTACTGTACATGTTTTTTTCATTTACATGGTCATATTAAAGTTTTACGGTTAAATTAGACAAATAATCGATTAAGAACTTACCCTAAGTCGTGCAGGAGTCTGTTTACAGAGCTTCCCCTTCAATCCTCATGGAGGAAGTTATGCATGTGCAGCAGTCAAGGTGAGGAAAAAATCTGCAGCTAATTTAATTTTTTAAATATTTGTTTATTTTTGAGAGAGACAGACAGAGTGTGAGCAGCGGAGGGGCAGAGAGAGAGACACAGAATCCGAAGCAGGCTCCGGGCTCTGAGCTGCCAGCACAGAGCCTGACGTGAGGCTTAAAACCACCAACTGGGAGATCATGACCTGAGCCGAAGTCAGATGCTTAACCGACTGAGCCACACAGGCGCCTGTCTGCAGCTTATTTAGAAAGCTGTCTAAACTGTTTTTCAGAAGTACACACGTTGGATATGCAACACAAGATGCACAATATAGAGAGATAGGCTCAAATGTTCATGTAAATGAACACTTTAAATACCTGCATAATGTGAATATAGGTAAGTTGTTTTTTAAAATGCATTTTCTTCATGAGTTAAATACCCCCCAGCTAGAACTTTCTATTATTAGATCAAAAATTGTGACATAAAACCTACATGACATTAACCTTTTATTTTTGTCACATGTTGCATAAATTCCCAACTCGTAACTATCATTTAAAATATGTTCTGGGGGCGCCTGGGTGGCTCAGTCAGTTAAGCGGCTTCAGCTCGGGTCATGATTTCGCGGTCTGTGAGTTCGAGCCCCGCGTCGGGCTCTGTGCTGACAGCTCAGAGCCTGTAGCCTGTTTTAGATTGTGTCTCCCTCTCTCTGACCCTCCCCCGTTCATGCTCTGTCTCTCTCTGTCTCAAAAATAAATAAACGTTAAAAAAAATTTTTTTAAATATGTTCTGTGTTTCATATTACCTAACTATCAAAACATTACCTTGTGCTTGACTCTCAAGAATGTCTTCAGGTTATAAGATGCCATGAAAGATGAAAGTCACTAAGCAAATATTTTCTTTTCAGAGCATGACATGGATTTGGGGTGTGTGTGTGTGTGTGTGTGTGTGTGTGTGTGTAGAAAATACTTAATCCTTTTAAAATTAATTTAGGGGCGCCTGGGTGGCTTAGTCAGTTGAACGTCTGACTTTAGCTCAAGTCATTATCTCGCTGTTCCTGAGTTCGGGTCCCCCATCGGGTTCTCTGTGCTGACAGCTCAGAGCCTGGAGCCGGTTTCCGATTCCGTGTCTCCCTCTCTGTCTCTGCCCCTCCCCCACTTGTGCCTGTGTGCTCTCTCTCTCTCTTTCTCAACAATAAATAAACATTTAAAAAAATTAAATTAATTAAAAATTATATGTTCTAAATTTTTCTTCTAAAATTTCCTTCTAGAGTGTTTCTTTTCTAAGCAGAATGTCAAAAATGAATATTTTTAAAAATATTACTGTCTACTGTGAAAGAAAAAGGCACTACACTGATATTTCATCATCAAATATTTGTTAAATGCTAATTTTGTACAGAGCACTTGGAGGTTATGGGAATACATAATATAGCTAGTTGGATAATAGGGGCACCCAGAAAAATACACAACAGTATATGGTAAGTACCAAGTGAGTAGCACAAGTGAGAGCAAAAGAGAGCCTTTGATTAAAGTGTGTGAGAACATCCATCCATTCATTCATTCAGCAATCAACTGAGCATCTAATTTGTGCCAGGTGCCATTCTAGACTCCCAGATCCCTCAATGAGCAAAGGACCAAGGCCCTGCTCTGGTGGGAAAACAGACAATAAACCTAGATAAGCACTGTAGTAAGTAATGGGGGGGGGGGGCGGGGAGGCGGGGATAAAGCAAGTTAAGGAAAGTGTAGAGTGCTGGGGGATGGGAAGGTGGTCATGGTAGGTCATGATCAACTGAGCAGAAACTTGAAGGAAGTAAGGGGCAAGCCTGAGGATATCTGAAGGCACAGCATTCCAGGCAGAGAGCAGCCAGTGCAAAGGGCCGAGACATGAGCATGCCTGGTGAGTTCAAGGCATGGCAAGTCAGCAAAGGATAGAATTGGGGGTGAGGGGTGGAGACAGGGAAAGCCATCATGTAAGGCATTGCAGGTTTTCACAGCTGAGCACAGAAAAGGATTTTGTTTTTTATAGTGAGGAAAATGAGGATTCATTGGAGGGTTTTGGCTTATGTTTTAAAAGGATTACTCAGGAGGTTGGGATGAGAATAGATTGGAGGGAGTAAAAGAGTGAAAGCAGAGAGACCAGATGGGATATGATGATGGTTTGTATTAGGGGGGTGACAGTGGACGTAGACAGTGGAGGATTCTGGACCTATTTTGGAAGTATAACCAAGGGGCTTTCTTGATGGATGTGGAGCATAAGAACGAGCAGTCAAGGTTTACAGATAGGAAATAGGAGCCTAAAGGGATTTGTTGACCATGAAAAGATGGCATAAGCAGAGAAATTTAGGTGGGAAAGAACTAAATTAGGTGAGGAGTGTAAGAAAGGGGCAGGACAGGAAAGTTCTCTGATGGAGTTAGAAGTCTGTAAAAGAAAAAAAAAGGATGGCTGGGAAGGGACTTTGGGATCAGTTTGTGAAAGGCACTAAATGCAAGGTCAAAGTAGATGAATTTTTCCTTTACATATTCAAAACCATAAAGGTTTTCAAACAAGACCTAAAAAGAAAAGACTATTGTGATAAATAATAGCTTTGGAACCAGACAGATTGGAGTTCCAACCCTTGCTCTTCTCCTTTCTGTACTTTTTTTTTTCTTTTTTAATGTTTATTTATGTTTGACAGAGAGAGAGAGAGAGGAAGACAGAGAATGAGTGGGGGAGGGGCAGAGAGGGAGACACAGAATTCTAAGCAGGCTCCAGGCTCTGAGCTGTCAGCACAGAGTCCGACTCGGGGCTTGAACTCACAGGCGAGTTCACCTGAGCCAAAGTCGCTTAACCGGCTGAGCCACCCAGGGGCCCCCTTTCTATGCTGTCTTGAGTAAATTATATAACCTCTCTGAGGGAATGTGCCCAGTTTCTCCCTCTGGATTGAGAATTTACCTTTCAGAGGAAGTTTGTAAGGATAAAGTGAGATCATCGTATAAAGATTTATATAGTGCCTAACCCATTTGGGTGTCAGCTATCACTGCTTTTTAAAATTATTATAGGGGCGCCTGCCTGGGTGGCTCAGTCAGTTAAGCGTCAGACAGTTTCGGCTCAGGTCATGATCTCACAGTTCATGAGATTGAGCCCCACGCAGGGCTCTTCACTGACAGCATGGAGGCTGCTTGGGATTCTTTCTCTCCTTCTCTGCCTCTCTCTCTCTAAATAAACTTTTAAAAATTGAAAAAATAGTAAAAGTTATTATAAAAAGTAATATTAAAGCAGTGTTTCATTAGACTAATCTGCTAACAATCAGTGAATGAATGGTTCCTTTAGGAAATGAAATGAACATTTTGCCTGAAGTGAATTGCTCCTGTCAGCCAGTATTTCCTTCCAAAACTGGGCATTGCCCCCTTGAAATTCCTATTAGTTGTCCAGTAGTATACTTTGATCAGAACAGCAGGAGATATAATACAGAATTTCCTCCTTCCCTCCCCAGACATTTAGAGATCAAATCTAACAGATGCCCATCTTGACATTCCCAGTTTAGTATAGAATATCCTCTGAGAATTTAGCAGCAGAAACCTGACGTCACTTTAAAACCCAGTTTCCAAAAATTAAGGTCCTGCTGAACACAATTCTGCAGAACACAAGATTTAGAAAATGCTGGGAAAGTGAAAAAAGGCATATGGGCTTTGATTTCATTTAAGTATAAAAATATACCTAAGAAATAAAAATGTACTAAAGAAAAAGACTGAAAAATCATGTTCCACGGCATTAGTCAGCTCCAGAGCCTGTAACAAAATACCATAGGCTGATGGGTGGCTTAAACAACCGAAGTTTATTTTCTCACAGTCCTGGAGGCTGGGTAGTCCAGCATCTATCTGGGTGCCGGCCAATTTGATCGCTAGGCAGGGCCCTCTCCCTGGCTTGCAGACTGCTGTTTTCTCACTGCGCCTTCATGGGAGCTCCAGTATCTCTTCCTCTTATAAAAACACCAGCCTTATCAGATTAAGGCCCTACCATTATGACCACATTTAACCTCAGTTACCTCGTAAAGACCCTGTCTCCAAACACAGTCATACAGGGGGTTAGGGTTTCAAACACCAGCTTGGCGAGAGACAACAGTTCAGTCCCTAGCAGTCACCTCTAGGCAGTGGTATCATAAGTGATTTTCATTTTCCTCTTTAGAAATTTCTGTACTTTCCAAACTTTTCTGCGGCTGTAGGGGTTGAGTGAAATTAGATTCTACTTCTAGATTCCATTTTTATGAGATGCCTAGAGGAGTCTAATTCATAGGGACAGAGAGTACAGTGGTGGTTGCCTGGGGCTGGAGGGAAAGCAGAATGAAGAATTAGTGTCAAATGGGTGACAGAGTTTCTGGTTTTCCAGGTGAAGACTTCTGGAGATGGGTGGTGGAGATGGTTGCACAACAATGTGAATGGACTTGATACTACTGAACGATACACTTAAAAATAGTTAACATGCGGGAGGCGCCTGAGTGGCTCAGTCGGTTGAGCGTCCGACTTCAGCTCAGGTCATGATCTCACACTCCGTGAGTTCGAGCCCCACATCAGGCTCCGTGCTGACAGCTCAGAGCCTGGAGCCTGCTTCGGATTCTGTGTCTCCCCCCTCTCTCTGTCCCTCCCCTGCTCATGCTCTGTCTGTCTCTGTCTCAAAAATAAATAGAAACATTAAAAAATATTTTTTAAATAGTTAACATGGTAAATTTTATGTTATGTGTATTTTACTACACACACACACACACACACACACGCAGATATTCCCAACCCCTTCCCACCAGGAACAAAAACAAAAAACTTCTAAAAAGTACACAACTTTTGGAGTTAAACAGATGGTTTAAGTACCAGTTCCATGTTGATCTAGTGGTTCTCAAACTTGAGTGTGCATTAGAATTACCCAGATGGCTTAACACCCCCTGGGTTCCCGATCCAGTAGGTCTGGAATGGGCCCAAGAATTCACACTTTTAACAACCTCCCAGGTGCTAGAGAACCACGGGCCAAGAGCAAGTCTTGGTTCCTGGTTTATAAAAATGGGCATGTGAGCCAGATGTGAGGCTTCTGTGAGGATACCTGATCCAGAAGCTCTCAGCATCAGCTTTAGTTTCCTTTTAGCAAATTGCTTGCTTTTATTCTCAAATAATTTTTGGATTTTTTTCCCCATGTAATAATTATGGTCATTTGACACAAACAGAAAGAAATAACTTCTTTTTATTTTACTTATTTTTTTAGTAAGCTCTACGTGGGGCTTGAACTCACAACCCCTGAGATCAAGAGTTGCATGCTCTACGCACTGAGCCAGAAATAACTTATTTTTAGAAACATATATTAAGGTATTTAAATATGTGAGAAGCATGTAAAATTTAACTTTGTTTCTTAGAAGATTAGGATTACTTCAGCTCAATGGCTAGACTAGGGTTATCTTTGGAACTGATATTTAATGATCAACTTTTTTCCTGTTTCAAATTAAATCTGCACATGTATGTATGGTGGGCAGGGTTATATTCTGGTGAAAATAAGGGCTGTGGCAACTCCCTTCCCTTCACCTCTTGCATAAAAAAAAATTGGCAAAACCTCTAGGAAACCCTATGTAAATAATTAGGGTAAATATTATTCCTATCACTATAGCTGTTCTTAAAAGTTCCACTTTGTGGCTATCCACAAGAGCTAACAAGGGGAAAATGGCCCTGTGAGCAAGTGTTTTACCTTAACTAAATTCTACAGAAGTCTGTAGATTGGGACTGTCCAATATGGTGACCACTAGCCATATATGGCTACTAACCCTTGAGCCATGACTGGCACCAGTTGTGATGTACTCTAAGATTTAAAGACTTTGAAAAAAATGATGTAGAATGTCTAATTTGTTTTGTATTAATTACATGTTGAATGGTTAAAAATTAAAATATTTTATTAATGTATTTATATTAATATTTTCCATTTAGTCAAAATATTTTTTGATATTATGGACTAAATATATTAAAATTAATTATACTTAAAAATATGGCTACTAGTAAATTTTAAATCATATGTGGCTCTCACTTGTGACTCATATTTCTGTTTGATAGCTGAGCTCTTCTAGACCTTCCAGGAATTAATAGGTGTTGGGGGTGGAGTTGGGTAAGAAAGGAGGGCTCTGTGGCAATGGTAACATATGAAACATTGACTTTTAAAAAACAAGAGGTCTGATATGCATGATGAATTACCAGGAAGTCTGTGTATGTGTATATATAAATACACATACATGGGTATTTGCAGTATATATATGAAATTGTATATATACATATACTGTATATATATATGAAAATTTTTTTTTAATTGTAGAATTTTCATTGATGGAATAGTGAGGTTTTTTTGCCGTGGGAGAAAATGTTAAGATTCTCGACTGCTATCTTTTGGTATGGGAAACATTTCTAGAAATTGAACCTTCCAAAAATCATGTTTCCACCCACAGAGATGAGAAGCAGTATCTCTTGGGAATTAGAGATTTGAGTTCAAACCTCTGTCTTGCTACTTACAAACTCTGCAGTGTTGGGCAAGCATCTTATATTCTCTGTAAAAATAGAGATAATAGTGCGTACCTGGCAGGACTGTGTTAGAAGGGTTAGAACTGTGTCAAATGCTAGCAGAGGGAAGGCCAGTAGTAAATGTTAGCTGCTATTACAGTTTTTATTATCTCATGTGTCTTGGTATATCAACTAATAATAAAAGGGACTTAATTTTACTGTAAATACCCATGCTAGTATGTTTATTTTCTTGGTTATTGATAATGCTTTCTGTAATTTGGAAAATTATTTCAGATGTAGCTCTTGCCTTTCTAATAAGATTACCAGCTACTCGCAAGCTGGGACATATTATTATGTTTGTTTAGCCCTGCAGGACAGACTTACCTAATAAATAAGTAATCGTTGAATCCAGTGCTCATTATTATTAGTATAGTAATTATAATGGTACTGCTTAATATATCATGCTACCTTAACGTGCTTTCTTCAAGAAAAAACATATGGATGTTAAGGGAATCTTTAACAAAAGTTGCAAACTATCATTAGAAGTTTAAGGAAAAGTCAGGGCGCCTGGGTGGCTCAGTCGGTTAAGCGTCCGACTTCGGCTCAGGTCATGATCTGGCCGTCTGTGAGTTCGAGCCCCGCGTCGGGCTCTGTGCTGACAGCTCGGAGCCTGGAGCTTGTTTCAGATTCTGTGTCTTCCTCTCTCTCTGACCCTCCCCCGTTCATGCTCTGTCTCTCCCTGTCTGAAAAATAAATAAATGTTAAAAAATAATAATAATAAAAAAAAAGTTTAAGGAAAAGTTAAATAATGACAAATCTTCATAGGGGAATAATTTTACTCAGTGAGGCAAAATCTAATAATTTAAATATTTAGAGAGGGAAGTAGGGTGTTCTTTAGGCACGACTTTGAAGACATAATGAAGCAAGAAAAAATTATTCTTTTTTTTTTTTAATCTTGGGCAAGTTAATTTGTGTCTTTTTTTTAATTTTTTTTTTTTAATTTACATCCAAATTAGCATCTAGTGCAACAGTGATTTCAGGAGTAGATTCCTTAGTGCCCCTTACCCATTTAGCCCATCCCCCCTCCCACAACCCCTCCCGTAACCCTCAGTTTGTTCTCCATATTTATGAGTCTCTTCTGTTTTGTCCCCCTCCATTTTTATATTCTTTTTGTTTCCCTTCCCTTATGTTCATCTGTTTTGTCCCTTAAAGTCCTCATATGAATGAAGTCATATGATATTTGTCTTTCTTTAATTTCACTTGGCATAATACCCTCCAGTTCCATCCACGTAGTTGCAAATGGCAAGATTTCATTCTTTTTGATTGCCGAGTAATACTCCATTGTGTGTGTGTGTGTGTGTGTGTGTGTGTGTGTGTGTGTGTGTATACCAACCACATCTTCTTTATCCATTCATCCGTTGATGGACATTTGGGCTCTTTCCATACTTTGGCTATTGTCGATAGTGCTGCTGTAAACATTGGGGTGCATGTGTCCCTTTGAAACAGCACACCTGTATCCCGTGGATAAATGCCTAGTAGTGCAATTGCTGGGTCGTAGGGTAGTTCTATTTTTAGTTTTTTGAGGAACCTCCAAACTGCTTTCCAGAGTGGCTGCACCAGCTTGCATCCTCAAGGAAAAAATTATTCTAATTTGTCCAAAAGAATGATACTGAATAATGTCAAGAATAGAACTACGGGTCTATCTTACCTTTTTTAATTGACGTATAATTGATACACAATGTTGCAGGTGTACAACGTCGTGATTCCACAACTCTATTCATTATGCTATGCCCACCACAGCTTAGCTACTATTTGTCACCATCTAACACTATCACAGTACCATTGACTATATTCCCTATGCTGTATATTTTACCCCCCATGACTTATTCATTATATAATCTGGAAGCTTATGTCTCCCACCCTCCTTCACACATTTTGTCTTTCCACCCAACCCCTGCCCCTCTGGCAGCCACCACTTTGTTCTCTGTATTCATGGATCTGTTTCTGGTTTATTGTTTGTTTTTTTTAGATTCCACATATAAGTGAAATCATATATTTTTCTTTGTCTGATGTGTTTCACTTAGCATAATACCCTCTAGGTCCATCCATGTTGTCACAAATGGCAGGATCTCTTTTTTAATTCTTTTATGGCTGAGTAATATTCCAGTGTGTGTGTTGTGTGTGTGTGTTTATATATCACATCTTTGGGGCGCCTGGATGGCTCAGTCGGTTAAGCGTCTGACTTTGGCTCAGGTCATGATCTCATGGTTCGTGGGTTTGAACCCTGCGTTGGGCTCTGTGCTGACATTTTAGAGCCTGGAGCCTGCTTCAGATTCTGTGACTCCCTCTCTCTCTGCCCTTCCCCTGCTCATGCTCTGATTCTTGATCTCTCAAAAATAATATATATATATATATACACATATATATATATACACACACATATATATACATATATATGTATATACATATATGTGTATGTATATATATATGTATGTATATATATGTGTGTGTATATATGTGTATATACACACACACATATATATACATATGTGTGTATATATATATGTGTGTGTGTATATATATGTGTGTGTATATATATATATCTCACATCTTCATCTATCAGTGAGCACTTAGGTTGCTTCCTTATCTTGGCCATTGCAGATATTGTTGAAATACACATAGGGGTGCATATATCTTTTCCAATTAGTGTTTTCATTTTCTTTAGGTAAATACCCAGTAGTGGAATTACTGGATCATATGGTATTTCTATTTTTACTTTTTTGAGGAACCTGCATACTGTTTTTCTTAGTGGTTGTACCAATTCACATTCCTACAAACAGTTTGTGAGGGTTCCCTTTTTTCCACCTTGCCAACACTTATTATTTCTTGTCTTTTTTGATGCCAGCATTCTGACTTGTGTGGAGTAATATCTCATTGTGATTATGATTTGCATTTCCCTGGTGATGAGTGATGTTGAGCATCTTTCCATGTGTCCGTTGACCATCCATATGTCTTCTTTGGAAAAATGTCTATTCGGGCGGGTCTGCCCTATTTTATTTTTTATTATTAAAAAAAATTGTTTTAATATTTATTTTTGGGAGACTGAGAGAAAGGGTGCAAGCAGGGGAGGGACAGAGAGAGAGGAAGACACAGAATCCGAAGCAGACTCCAGGCTCCGAGCTGTCAGCACAGAGCCCAACGGCGGGGCTCGAACTCATGAAGCGTGGGATCATGACCTGGGCCAAAGTCGGACACCTAACCGACTGAGCCCCCCAGACACCCCAGGTCTGTCCTATTTTAAATAACCCAAAAGTAATATAAGATAGGGTCAAGCCAAATGAAAAGTTTTTATGTTTTCCCTAAGGAAAAGGGTTGTATTGTAGGCACCAATGTCTTAGAAGATGGGACTGTGTTCTAAATCAGTTATACAGTTTCCCCTAACATCACTCAATTCTGGTACATGTGACTGCTACTTTGAGAATGAAGTGGTTTTAAATTAAAGAAAAAAACGCACAGTGAGTTGGCCTTAAAAATAAATTTAGTATTTTGTTCTTAGACCACTGGAGGCCGTCCATAAGTTACTTGACTCCCTTATTTGAGGGTACAGTAATCTATAGTAGAATAGCCCAGAAGTGAGTAAGGGGTGCCTGGATGGTGCAGTTGGTTGAGCATCTGATCCTTGATTTCAGCTCAGGTTGTGATCTCATGGTTGTGGGTTTGAGCCCCACGTTGGGCTCCACACTGGGCATGGAACCTCTTAGGATTCTCTCTCCCTCTCTCTCTTACCTCTCCCCCACTTTTACTCACAAGCACTCTCTCTCTCCAAAAAAAAAAAAAAAAAAAAAGAATATACATATATTTTGAGGCACCTGGGTGGCTCAGTTGGTTGAGCTTCTGACTCTTGATTTTGGCTCAGGTCATGACCCCAGGGTTGTGGGGTTGAGCCCCACTTTGGGCTCCGAGCTGAGCATGGAGCCCGCTTAAGATTCTCGCTCTCTCTCCCTCTGCCCCTCTCCCCCACTCGAGCTCTCCCTCTATTAAAAAAAAAAAAAAGGTGAGTACACAAAAGGGTGTTAATTCAGAGGTCCATTCAATTCTAAGCACTCATATAAAAACTAGAAAAGTACGTGATTTATTTATGTAACTGTTTTCCACTTCGGATGTTCGGGAGAATGAAGATATGGATTTTGACGAAGCTTACCAGAAAAGACGGTTGCATGTTTATCATGAAATTTGCCTTTGTGTTTTACACTGGTCCAAGGTTGAGAATTTTGATGAGCTTTTCCACTGCAGTCTTGTGCTTGTAAGTTGTAAAATGTGTTTCTGTTGCTCTCCACTAAGCATACAAAATATTAGCTTTACTTGACTTCCTTACTCAGGGAATTTTTTGATAACTTTGGTGATGCTGGAGAGTGTCCTTTCTGCACAGTTGGAATTGCCAGCTTGCTGCTACCATCCTGTGTATCTGGCAGCACCTTCAACGTCTTTGCAAAAATTACATCAAACAGTGTTTAGAAATGACCAGACTGTGCTTAGCAAGTATAAAAATAGCTTGTGGATGATATTCAGATGTTTAGAATCCCACTGTGTTTTGTTACTGCATTGAGTTTATTCACTTCACATGTTGAACGAGTGCCCTGGGCCCTAGCAGTGCACAGGCTCTATGGACCGACCCCTAAAGGATCTGTGGATAGAAGTGTGGGGAGGGGAGACCCTGAACTTGGATATGAAGAACATTGCATGTTACTTTCATTAGACTCCAGTTGAAATGTATCATTTCCTAAATCTATGAATGAAGGCAGCCCAAACCATGAATTAACAATGCCTGGGAATTTGTTACTATTAGAAATATTTTTTTGTCCCATTACATTTGCAAATACCTGAAAAAATTACGATCTTCCAAAAGGTAGTAGTTACTAGACTCACCACTAAATCTTGTAAGAATGCGTTGATGAAGAATCACATATATAACTGTATCACAATTTTTAAATATTTTTATAAATGTGTTTTTTATTTTTATTTTTTAAATGAATGCATTTTTTTTTTAAAGTCCTACATATATTATGAACTTTGAAGTATTACTCTGGCAAGGGATCCATAGCCTTCACCAGACAGCCAAAAGGCCCACAAAGGGTCAAGAAACCTCCTCCCTCCTTTGGGGGATTTCCTCCCACAGCCATATCTGGTACCTGTCAGTAGTTGTGGGGTGAAGTGCCTCAACTTCTTTCACACCACTGCTTCTAGGGTTAACTTTAGCCGATGAGCCCTGGGTCCTTCATCTCCCTTCAGTGAGATTTAAGTGTCAGACTTCGGCTCAGGTCATGATCTCACTGTTCGTGAGTTCGAGCCCCATGTCAGGCTCTGTGCTGACAGCTCGGAGCCTGGAGCCTGCTTTGGATTCTGTCTCTTCCTCTCTCTGCCCCTCTCCCACTCATGCTCTGTCTCTCTCTCAAAAATAAATAAACATTTTTTTTTTAAAAAGATTTTTTGATGATAGATCTACAACTGGTTGTGGACCACTAGTTATGGCCTTGTTTTTTTTAGAATATTCATGGATGCTTTATTATTTATTGTTATTTTTTATTTCAAAAATTTTTTTCATAACATAAAATTTTCCATTTTAACCATTTCACGTATAGTTCTGTGGCATTAAGTACATTCACACTGTTGTGCAGCCATCCCCACCATCCTTCTCCAGAACTTTCTCATCTTCTCCAACTGAAACTCTGTTCCTTGTAGTCTTTTGATAGAAATAAGTACAAATATAAATTCCCTTCACATGGCATTTCTTAGGGTTTATAAAAGAATTTACATTAGATGGAAGTTTATGTCTTTTAAATGGAGTGTAGAAAAATGAGATTAATTTAGCTTCTTAAAAAAATTATTTTTGTAATGTTTATTTTTGAGAGAGGGAGGGAGAGCATGAGTGGGGGAAGGGCAGAGAGAGAGGGAGACAGAGGATCCTAGAGCAGGATCTGCTCTGACAACAGAGAGCCCTATGTGGGGCTCAAACTAAGGAACCAGGAGATCATGACCTGAGCTGAAGTCAGACACCTTAACTGACTGAGCCACCAACGCGCCCCTAATTCAGCCTCTAAAAGTTTTTGTAGAAACTGAAATTTTGCTTGGAGTAATACAGTATATTTCTTCATATTCTTTCTTAAATCCTTCTTTAAAAATATTTGTTCATTTTGGGTTTTGTTTTTTTTTAAGTAGGCTCCACACCCAGCATGGGGCTTGAACTCACAACCCTGAGATCAAGAGTCTCATGCTCTGCCGACTGAGCCAGCCAGTTGCCCCTTAAATCATTTTTAAGTTTAAAAAAATTTCTCTCATTTTCTTCCCCTTAAAAAATTTATTTTGTGTACACGTCGTCCTTGTGAATCTACTTTTACTAAAGGGGACCCTGGACATCTCTTCCTTGGTTAACATCATTGACTTCGTAAAATGGAATTTTGTTTGTTAAATATTGTTAGCTGTTTTTATAGGGCTTGTTTTTCTTGGAACATACCATAAAACCAAAATATTTTGAATGTTACTCATTGAGAGAGAGCAGTGAGACTCAAGAGTTTGCAAAATAACTTTAACCAGAATGCTAATAAAAAATATTTTTTGCTTATAATTACTACCGTTTCAAAGTATCTTTTAAAAGCAGTTCCACACATAGGGACAACAGTACCTACAAACTACACTAATGGATAACAATGGCATCCTATTATTTTGAGGAAATACAGAAAAAGATTCAGCAGTTTTTACTTTTTAATAGCTTAATTATTACCATGCTGTATTTCAGTGAATTCTTGACTGTAGGATTGGAATGCAAAAAGCAGTCTTTTTTACTATTGTTGTGACTGGTACTGCACAGTAATACCCGTTGTTATTAAAAGTAGAAAAAGTCACATTGGTAGGGCTTTTACTTTTATTTCTTTAAGCTGTTCTCTGAAAGATGGGTGCCTGGCTGGCTCAGTGGGAAGAGCATGCGACTCTTGATCTCAGGGTCATGAGTTTGAGCCCCACATTGGGCATAGAAATTACTTACATAAATAAAACTTTAAAAAAAATTTAAGTTTATTTATCTTGAGAAAGAGAGGGAGAGAGAGAGTGCGTGCACAAGCAGGGGAGGGGCAGAGAGAGAGACAGAGAGACAGAGAATCTGAGGATGTAAGTAAGACTTACCTTTGGCTCTTCTCCTTTTTAATGCCTGTTCCTGAAATTTTTGCTAACGTGTTTTTGGTTGATACTCGTTCGTCTTTCTGGGTGGTTAGTTTCAATGTTGGCATCGCTTCCTTTTGCTAAGTCAGCTTGTTGTTGGAGCTAAGGCTCTAAATGACTGTTTTTAGTGGAAGAAAGTAATAAATGTGGCAGTCGATGATTAAAACAGAAATTCGCCTTTTATTTGGAAGTAAAATACAAGAATTCTTTAACTGAAACAGTAGTATAACTGAAGAGAACTGACTTATCTTTTTAATATGTATTATTCTATATACTGAAGTATCGTGATTTATCATAAAGATAGTTTCAATTTCACTTTACTTAATATTTAATAGCAATCAGGCTAGCAGCATTTCTTTTTTTTTTTTTTAATGTTTGTTTATTTTGAGAGATTGAGCATGCACGTGAGCAGGGGTGGGGAGGAGACACAGAGAGAGAGGGAGAGAGAGATTCCCGACCCAGGCTTGATCCCACGAACCATGAGATCATGACCTGAGCCAAAATCACAAGTGGGACGCTTAACTGACTGAGCCACCCAGACGCCCCTAGCAGCATTTCTTTGTATCATTTCTCAATAATTTCCTGTATATTATTTTCCATAGTCGTTAAAATGTTCAATCTCTTTTAAAACATAGTAAATTATAACAACATTTTTTGGCAGGGCATCTGTTTTTTCCCCATATTATTGAGTTGTTTTTCTTCCCTGTAAGGTCTAGTGTTGGTACTCTCAAAAGCCATGCAAGGCTGTGCCAGAAACTCTTCAACTTAGACTTTTACTTGTGAGTCTTTTAAGGAACACAACTATTATTAATATAATAAATGACTGTGCTAAAAATTTGGGAACTCCAAGGAATTATTCTGTTTATGTTTAGTACACAAATCCCTGTTTTAGGGAAGTTTATTTAATACTAAATAGATTATTATGGAAGGATACACAATCCTTTTGTCCTATGAATCTTAAAAAATGACACTTCCTTATGCCTCAGAGATTGAGTCATCTGATCTGGAGCAGAGATGGGGAGTCAGTTGACTTCTCATGACTTTTTCTACGCAGCAGGAATGGCTGTCTAGACACGTAAGGGCCCAGCATAAGCCAGTAGATCCTGGACATTGGATGCTCCACACTGCATCCCAAATCCTGTGCTTTGTGATGCGAGAAAGTGCTCATGGGTAGCCTAGCTGTATATTTTTGGCAACTAAATAATAAGGAACTGACATCACCCGTCGAAAAGTTAGTTTTTTAGACCAAAATCTTAGTAAAGTTATTCAATAAAGTAAAAGACATTTACTAGACACGTTTATATCAGGCATTGTCCAAAACTCAGATAATACAAAGATGGAAAGAAACTGCCCCAGCTTTCATGGAACTTGTAAATTAACAAGGGGACCAGAAAAACAAAGTTTTGTCAACACACCTGTCAGATGCTAGTAACATGTCAGATGTGCTCTGGGGATACAAATAAGTAAACAATTAATTTTGCTTGGGGGTTTAAAAAAAATAGTATAATTTTACTCAAAGCCTTAAAAAATAGGCAGGCATTGTCAGTTGGCCACTTGGAGGTGGGTAGGAAGGTCTGTCTTCTCAAAAAGATAAGTGCAAAGCGAAAGAATTTAAAAAGTGATGTGATCGTTTGGGGGACATGGTCAAGATGGCAAAGAACCAAGGGTCCCTTCATTACAGGGAGGGTAGGGTGGGCAGGGATTCAAAATGAGGCTAGAGCTTTTTCTTTCCGTGCCAGTAGCGTTCTTGCAGCCATGGTGAACGTTCCTAAAACCCACCACACTTTCTGCAAGAAGTGGGGTGAGCACCAACCCCACAAAATGACCCAGTACAAGAAAGGCAAAGATCCTCTTTATGCCCAGGGAAAGTGGCGTTATGACAGGAAACAGTGGCTACAGTGGGCAAACTAAGCCGATTTTCCAGAAAAAGGCTCAAACTACAAAAGAAGATTGTGCGGAGGCTTGGATGTGTTGAACCCAACCCAGATCTAAGAGAATGCTGGCTATGAAGAGATGCAAGCATTTTGAACAGGGAGGAGATAAGAGAAAGGGCCAAGGGATCCAGTTCTAAGCTTCTTATTTTGCTACATCATGAAGACAATAAAACCTTGAGGTTATGTTCCCTTCATTTGGTTGCAGTTGGTCTTTTGAGAGGCAGGTAAACTAGTGCCCTCAATAAAATTCCCTTTGTGGGGAAATTTATGCTTAAAAAAAAAGCGGCTAGAATCTACTGTAATGAGCCAGTGTTTCCAGTTCACTGATGCCAAAAAACACGACGCAGTCTAAAAGTTGCTCAGCTTCGGGATGGGTGTCTTAGCTGCTCTTCATCAGTCTTCTCAAAGCACTGTAGACTCTTTTTACTTAAATTTGGGCTGTGCTTTAGTTGAGAATAGAAGATAGGCGTAGCGAGGATAATCACAGAGAGTAATGTCTGATCAGTGTCGAAAGACATGGTGGTTGCTTTTAGAATTCTAGGTAGAGAATCCTAAGGTTGTCAGAGAAGGATTCGCAGAGGTTCAAGCTACCAGGAAGAGCATTCCAGGTAAGAAAATTGTCACCTGGACAAGGGTGGGGGGAGTGCACGTTGTGTTTGGGGGCAGGAGAGTGGCAGTTTGGCTAGAATAGCATATAGGGGAAGAGCAGGAAATGACTTCAGCCCCATTGTGCATTCTAGGCTTAAGTAGAATTATTTTCCACTTTAGATTGTTCTCCCATAGGAATAACCTGGTCTTCAAAAAAATACACTTTCTTGGAAAACTAAAGTAGGTTTCAACGAGAAGGGCCTGGGGTGCCTGATCCTGTTGGAGCTTTTGCCATCTTGTGGCCAACATACTGGAAAGGATGATAGGTTCATTTCAAAAAATGTTCACTAACAACAAGGAGATATCACTTCACACCTGCTAGAATGGCAAAAAAAAAACAAGAGATGTCAGCAAGGATGTGGACAAAATGGAACCCTAGTGCACTGTTGGTGGAAATGTAAATTGGTGCAGCCAATATGGAAAACAGTATGCAGGTTACTAAAAAAATTAAAAATAGAGCCACCATATGAGCCAGTAATCCCACTTTCAGATATATAGCTGAAGGAAATGAAATCACTGTCCCAAAGAGATATCTGCACCCCCTGTTCACAGCACCATTATTCACAATAGCCAAGATATGGAAACAACCTAAGTATCTGCCGATGGATACATCCATAAAGAAGTTGTTTTATACACACACATGCCCATATACCTACACTGGAATATTGTTCAACCATAAGAAAGAAAGACACCCTGCCATTTGTGACAGCATGGATGAACATTGAAAGCATAGCATAAACTAAGTGAAATAAGTCACACAAACATAGACAAATACTATATGATCTCACTTATATGTAGAATGTAAAAAAGTTGAACTTGCAGAAGCATACTCAGTTGGTGATTGGTTGCCAGAGGCTGGGTTTAGGAAATGGGGAGATGTTGGTCAAAGGGCACAAACTTCCTGTTATAAGATGAATAAGTTCTTTAAAAAGGGGGGGTCGGGGGAAGGGAGTGCCTGGATGGCTCAGTTGGTTGAGCAACCAACTCTTGATTTAGGCTCAGGTCATGATCTCGCAGTTCATGAGCTCGAGCTCCGCATTGGGCTCTGCGCTGGTAGTGTGGAGCCTGCTTGGGATTCTCTCTCTATTCTTCTCTCTCTCTCTCTCTCTCTCTCCCTCAAAATAAATAAATAAACTTAGAAAAAATAAGATGAATAAGTTTGAGGGATCTCATGCATAGCATGATGACTGCAGTGTATTATATACTTGAAATTTGTTGAGAGTAGATTTTAAATATTCTTACCACACAAAAAAATTGGCAAGTATGTGAGGTGATGGAGATATTAACTAACCTTATTGTGGTCATCATTTCACAATATACACATGTATCAAATCATCACACTGTATACCATAAACCTATACTGTCTTATTTGTCCACTATATGTCAATAAAGCCAGGGGTAAGAAAGAAAAAGTCTATTGAGGCTTTGTAATACGTATGCCAGGTGCTATTCTGGATGCTGAGGTTCACTGGGGAATAGATGCAAACCTCTGCCCTGATAGAGCTGACATTCCAATGTAAATGAGTAAATACGGGATAGAGAGGTATGGAGAAATACAGGAATTACCTGTATTTGATGGGAAGGAGTGGAAGGAATGATACTGAAAGTGGTTTAAGTCATATGCTCCCAAGTAAGATTTCACCTACAGCATTTCCCTTCAGTCAAACTACCAAAAAACTGAACCCTTTCTCTGAGTTTGGAGAGTAAGCAGCCTCAATTTGTGTCTCTGAGCTGACCAGAGGCCCTTGTTTGCAGGTCCTACCTGACTGTAGTTGGGGACAGGTTCCCCAGGTTGCCTGAAATTTGCCTGAGTATGTGTTATAATATGAGGGAAAGAGTGACCAACCTCAGAGGGTCAAGGAGAAAACTCCATAGTAACCCCCAATTACTGGTGAATCTCTGCGGGAGCTGGAGCAACAGGATTCCACGTTTGATTTTTTTTTTTTTTTTTTTTTTTGGTGTACTATATTTCCTTTTCGGTTTTTTTTCGTATGTCTTTTAAAAATTTTAATTCCAATGTAGTTAACATATGGCGTTATGTTAGTTTTAGTGTACGAGGACTCCATTGGTTGTTTTTTTTTTAATGTTTGTTTATTTTGAGGGGAGAGGGAAGGGCAGAGAGAGGGAGCAAGCAGGCTCCTCACCTTCAGCATGGAGTCTGACATGGGGCTCGAACCCATCAATTGTGAGACCATCAAAAGTCGAAATCAAGAGTCGGACACAACCAACTGAGCCACCTAGGTACCCCACAATGTTTTCAGTAACCAACTTTAGGGGCGCCTGGGTGGCTCAGTCAGTTGAGCATCCGACTTCAGCTCAGGTCATGATCTCATGGTCCATGGGTTTGAGCCCCACATCGGGCTGTCCGCTGACAGCTCAGAGCCTGGAGCCTGCTTCAGCTTCTGTGTCTCCCTCTCTCTCTGCTCCTCTCCTGCTCATTCTCTTTCTCTCTCTGAAAAATAAATAAACATGAAAAAAGAATAATAACCAACTTTAGTCTATATTATTTTGAAGCAAATCCTAGACATCATAGTAATTGAACTCACACCTGCTTCAATATGGATCTCTAAAGGATGATTTTTTTAAATATAACCCCAATTTCATTATTCTATCTAAAAAATCTTAACAGAATGTAATATATCTGTAAGTCCCACCAGGAATTACAAAATTTCAATGTTGGTATTCTCTAGGAATTTGTCAGTTTGTTAGAATTAAACTAGAATTATGTTGGGGTGCTTGAGCTGCTCAGTCAGTAGAGCATCCGACTTCAGCTCAGGTCATGAACTCACAGATCGTGAGTTCGAGTCCTGTGTCAGGCTCTGTACTGACAGTTCAGAGCCTGGAGCCTGCTTTGGACCCTGTGTCTCCTCTCTCTGTTGCTCCCCCGCTTCCTCTCTCTCTCAAAAATAAATAAAGATTAAAAAATTTTTTTTGACTAGTATTACATGCGTTTTTAATCATGCGAGGTCTTTGGGAACACAGTCTTTGCATAAAATGCAGCTACACTATATTTAAACCCTGAATGAATATTTATTTAGTGTTTCTTATACCTGTTTATGTGCTCTTTGCTGGGAATATGAAGATGAATATGACAAGATCCCTGCTTTTGAGGATAGCTCTATGATATTGTCTTATGCTGTTAATTTCTAGGTGATAGTCTATTAGTAACATTTAAGTTTGAAGTCAGTCTAGTGTGTTAATCCACTGTAATTGAGCCATAACTTAACACTCCTACAAGCTATGCAGTATGAGTTCAGAGCACCCCTCATTGCTGGAGGGCTTTGTTATTTTCTGAGTTTGGTATCTCTTGAACCACCTCAGCTCTGAATCTAGATGCAGCAAAGACTTTTGGGACTCAGCCAACGCTCTTTTGATAACCTCCTTTGTTGGGATCTGGGCCCCCAGCCTGGTGCAAAATTGGCAGCTGAGACTGAAAGAATATGACAAAGAGAGGCCTGGAAAGCTTTTCCCTGGGACCATCTCTGCATCAGTCAATGTGTATACAGGTCTTCTGTCTGTGGATTCTTAAGTGGATCTTGAAATTTTGAGAGGCCGTTAGTAAACACGGTTAGCACAATTTTTCTGAGCCCCGAAGTTCTCCAGTGTATATATTTCTGGACAATTTTAGAATCTGTTAATGTTTCTCACACTTGAGATCTCAGATCACCCAAGGTTATTTTCTCAGACACTAGCTTGAGAAACACTGATTTGTGTGGTTAATGATTTTATAGTCAGTAATCTTAAGGTTATTATCACTGTGTTGGAATTTATCTTAAAGAAGTTTGATGTGTTTATTAAACAATATCACTATTCTGTTGCTAAAATAATCATGATTCTTGATTTTTATGGATCCTTGGGTTTTCTTTTTTTTTTTTTTTTAGTGTTTATTTATTTTTGACAGAGAGAGAGAGAGAGAGAGAGAGAGCGCGCGCGCGCGCGCGTGCGCGCAAGCATGAGCAGGGGAGGGGCAGAGAAAGAGGGAGACACAGAATCCAAAGCAGGCTCCAGGCTCCGAGCTGTCAGCACAGAGCCCGACGTGGGGCTCAAACTCACGAACCGTGAGATCATGACCTAAGCCGAAGTCGGACGCGTAACCAACTGAGCCACCCAGGCTCCCCATGATCCTTGGGTTTTCATTTTCAGATTGACCACTCTTGATGGTCATTCTTTCACAACACACAAAAACCACTGCATTCTAGGAGTTGGAGAAGTTAAAAGGTTTTCAAACGTGTTTTCTCCTAGCTAAATAAGAATTGAAGGGGGAGAAGTGGAACATCAGTGTCTCCACCACCAATATTTAGGCCTCCAAGAAAGCTCCTGGACACCTTGGAGAATCCTAGGTCACCAGGGAACAAAGTTTAAAAATCATAGCTGTGGCTATTAACTTCATTTAGGGGTGGACAAATGGGCCCTGAGAGATTGGAGCTTGTCGGTAATCACACAGTTAGTTAATGTCAGGTATCCAAAACAAGCCCTTTGCCTTCCAAATTCAGTGTTCTCCCCGATATGTCCCTTGCTCTGTAAACCTTGCCAGACTTTGCCCTGACCCCCTGAGGTCGGCCACTCTTTCCCCCCACCTTAGGGCACATTGTTTAGCTGGCTGGGTTTCTTAAATATGAGGTTTATTTCCATCCTGCCTCATTCTAAATAGGAATTAAAGCAGCTTTTTAAAGCCTTCAAATTCTACATTTCATGAGGTGAACCAGGGCCCAATACTGCCTACTTAATGGTCATCTTTTCTGATGGAGGAATTTTTTAATCCCCAAGTTCTTCTAATAATATTTCTTAGTCTTTTCTGTCTTCTCTTCATTGCTGCTAGAAGACATCAAAATGAAGGAAGTTCTTTGTTGAATAATAACTGAAAAACTCAGAGCCCATTGTGTTGAGTTTGATTGCTTCTTTGTATTGCAAATGAGTATAATTGTGAAAATACAGTCATGTTTTCTTTTCTAGTAAAATGTCATATTATTTCACAAAAAAGCCCAGGAGCTTCACCTGAAGAAGCTTAAGAATCCCTGCCAAAACTCTCAGCACTTCTCACATTGCATTGTGATAAATTATTGAATGTCTCCCTTCCAAAAGAAAGTGGGTGCCTTAAAATCGGAAACCATGGCAGAAAGTTTCACACTGTCTTGCAATTACAAAATTTAATAGCCCATAACTATTACAATATAGTAAAAGGAGTACAAAGAGAATACTTTAGGGGCGCCTGGGCAGCTCACCCCTGTCAGTTAAGCATACAACTCTTGATTTTTGGCTCAGGTCATGACCTGCCAGTCTGTGGGATCGAGTCCCACGTCTGGCTCTGTGCTGACAGTGCGGAGCCTGCTTGGGATTCTCTCTCTCCCTGTCTGCCTGCATCTCCCCTACTAGCTCGCACTCTCTCGCGCGCTCTCTCTCTCTCAAAATAAATAAATAGGCTTTAAAAAAAAAAAAGAGAGGGGGGCGCCTGGTTGGCTCAGTCAGTTAGGCATTCTACTTTGGCTCAGGTCCCGATCTCACAGCTTGTGGGTTTAAGCCCTGCATCAGGCTCTGTGCTGACAGCTAAGAGCCTGGAGCCTGCTTCAGATTCTACATCTCCCTCTGTCCCTTCCCTGCTTGCACTGTGTGTGTGTGTGTGTGTGTGTGTGTGTGTGTGTGTGTGTGTGTCAAAATTAAAGAAACACTAAAAAAAAAAAGAATACTTTATAAAATTTTTTAATGTTTATTATTTTTGAGGGAGAGACAGAGAGCAAGCAGGCAAGGGGCAGAGAAAGAGGGAAACACAGAATTGGAAACAGGCTTCAGACTGAGCTGTCAGCACAGAACCTGATGCAGGGCTTGAACCCACAGACCATGAGATCATGACCTGAGCTGAAGTCGGCCACTTAACTAACTGAGACACCCAGGTGCACCAAAAAATAATATTTTATATCTTAATTGACATAAACAAGCTACTTGCCCTGGGTAAATGGTTATTTTATGGCATAACTTTTTGATCATGACACTCATTGGAAAATTGTTCGCTAAAACATAGTCATTCACTTTTCAGCATTGCTTTTACAGTCCTACAAAAATATTAAGTGTGCTTACATTTATTATTTTTAATTTATTTAATAAATAAATCATCATTTATTAACTTTAAGTGTGCTTACATTTATTATTACATTTTATGGCATGCTCATTTGATATTCCTAGCCTTAATACAGTACCTGGCACATAGTAGGTGCTAAATGTTTACTAAATGAATAATGAATAGTGACCAATTTTATTAAAGATACAGATTAAAGAAGCAGCTTTCCTCCTTCCCTAAGCTATTCTGCAGGGTAGAAAACAAAAGGAGGCATGGGATAAAACTGTACGATTGATTTAGTTTCCTCTTCCCCCCTCCTCAATATACTCTGACTTATCATTTGTACTAATGAATTCAAATAAACTGTCGTTACCTCCTAACGTGATTTTTTTTTCAAAACCTTAAAAATAGCCGTTGTAGGGCTGAGATGGAGAAACTGGGACTGAATTTACTTTCCTGCGTTAAAAAAAGTTAAAAATAGGATAAAATATATTAAACAGTGGTTTTGAGACATGGGAAATCAGGCAGCATGGAGAGCAACTCCTGAGAAATGGAAAACGGATGAGGTGAGCCGTATTTGTAATTGTTCCAGCTTACTGTCTGGAGAGAGTTGCCAGTCCACAGCGTAGGGAAGGGGACCCCAGATGGAGTCTGATCATCTTCCAGGGATGAACTGATGTGGTTGGAAGGGGAAAGTGGCTCAAACACAAGGCACAGTACCGGAGAGGAGAGTGCTACCCAGACAGAAAACGCCTGAGTCCTCAGCTGATGACTGGTCAGTCCATGGGGGCTGAGGGACAACTACCCAAGTCCTGGGAGAGAACCACCCAAAAGGATCAGAGGAAACAACGCTTAGAGCTCACACAGGGCAGAAAATGGTTTGTGTTCCCACCTGTGAGAGCGCGAAAATCCTTGCAATCCATGAGACATCAACAAGGTACGCCATCAAGTGAAGGGTACTGCCTCAGGATAGGGCAAAACTAGCCCTAAGGATTGACAGACCTTAAAAGCAAGCCTCAAGACGATCAAATGATTTAATAAGAACTTAATTTTGTCCTAGACAAAGTTCAAAAATATCTGCAGGGATCCAAAACTATCCAGCACTCAATAACACAAAATTAACAATGTCTGGCATCCAATAAAAATGTACCAGGCAGGGGCACCTGGGTGGTACAGTTCAGTGATTTAATTCCAGAACATTTTCATCATCCCAAAAAGAAACCCCATACCTGTGACATCTAGGTCTTTGCAGTCTTTTGCTAAAACCAAGAACGCTGCACTGGATATTCTTACACACGTGCAAAAAATACCTGTAGGACAAATACCTGAAAATATTTGCCAAGTAGAATAATTTGTGCACCTAAAATTTTGAAAGCTATTGCTAAATTATTCTCCCTAGAGGTTATGGAGTTTACACTCTACTGGCAAAGCATAAAAGTTGCTGTTTCCCCACTTCCTCACCATCATGGTCCTTTACCAAACTTTTATCTTTACCAGTCTGATAAGTCGTAGTATCTCATTGAAATTTTAATTTATATTTCTCATGTTCAAAGAGAGGTTGATTATTTTTATATGTTTAGGGGCTACTTTCCTTTTTTAGTGAACTGATGGTTCATGTTTGATTTTCTGCAGGGTAGCTGTCTTTTTGTTTTGTTTTGTTTTTTTGTTTTTTTTAGGGGAAGAGAGAATCTTAAGTAGGCTCCATGTTCCGTAAGGAGACAGACACGGAGCTCAGTCTCACGACCGTGAGATCATGATCTGAACTGAAATCAAGAGTTGGATGCTCAACTGACTGAGCCACCCAAGTGTCCCTGTTTTTCTTTTGTTGTTGTTGTGTTTATAGAAGGTATTTGTGTATTAGGGAGAAAAGCCCTTTGTGATATGAACTGGAAGTATTTTTTCCACTTAATGTTTTTTTGGGTTTTTTTAGTCTTTGACTTTGTTTACTTTTTTCCTTTATCATGCAGAATTTAAAAATCTGATGTCAAATTTGTCAATCTTTTCTTTTATACTTCTGTATCTTGTGACAGACTTTCCCTACTCTAAGATTACAAAAAAACTATTTCTCCCATGTATTCTTCAGTACTTTAAGCTTCTCCTCCCCTCTCTGCCCCTATTTGTTTGATCCATCTAGAATTTATTTTTGTATAAAATGTAATTATGGATCTCCGATCTTTTCTCCATACAGCTAACACCTTTCCCCCATTGATTTAAAATATCACTTTTATACTGTGTCCTCTTGATTAAAAGCCACTATTCAAAGTGTTGATTCCGATAAGGACAATTTTAATACTAGCTTTAATTTTTTTAAGAGTGGTAATCCGGAGCACCTGGGTGGCTCAGTCAGTTAAGTGGCCAAATCTTGATTTCGGCTCAGGTGATAACCTCACGGTCTGTGAGTTCAAGCCCCAGGTCGGGTTCTGTGCTGACCGTGCAGAGCCTGCTTGGGATTCTCTCTCTCCTTCTCTCTGCCCCTCCCGTGTTTGTACACATGCACACATTCTCCGCCCCCCCCTCAAAATGACTAAATAAAAATAAACTTAAAAACATAAAAAGAGTGTAATCAGGTGTCTGAGGCAGTGATTTCTGACCTGTTGGGATGCCTGTCAGGATTCTGTAAGACAGTCCCCTTCCCTCTGTGACAAATCCTCCTGTCATCAGCTGCTGTTACTGAGGGGAGTGTGTCTCCCTCAAGTGTGTTGGGCCAAGAAGTAGTTTTTAACCATTGACCTAGGGGGACTTCTCTTTCACAGAGCGTTCTAAATTTCACCTAGTGATTCCAGGGTTGTTACTTTACGGAGGAAAGAGCCTCAGCAAGAGTCCAGAAGGAAAGGGGGAGCCTACCTATCCAAAGAAAACTAAACTCTTTACCTTGGAGACATTAGTTTCTGATCCTCAGGTTGTCTTCCCACACTAGAATTGTCAATTTCTACACCTCTCCTTTGGGAAATTGCCTTTGGTGGACCATGTGTCCTCCTGGGGAAAGGAACTACTGGGTTAGACGTGGGATGACTGTGCTTTGGCAGTGTGCAGAGCTGGGGACATAGCGATAAGAGTCATCTCTTTTAATTTGAAACTCTTTAAAGTCAGAAAAGAGGATGGCCCTTTAAAAAGTGGAATTCTCCGGGTACCCCTGACTATAAAATAGGCTCGTGGAGTTCTACCCACAGGGGGCTAGCGACAGAGGCTTGTGTGGTTGGATGGATGCCACTGACTAGGACAGATGTCCCCAGGGAGCATTCTGTCAAGTGTTGGAGCAGCCCCTTCAGTTTGATAGGGGAGGATGCACAATGGCTTTTACTTTCATCCAAAGTTGTGTAAGTGTTCTCTTGTTTACGCCACTCAAGGAGTAGCTGGTCACTTTGAACTTTGGGGTAGCAGATGTTCTCAGTGCTTGAAAGTCCCAGTGGTGGTGACACCTTGGTAGAGTGACCGGCGCTGACATCCTTTCTCAGTTTGTTAACCTTTGGGTGTCTCTTCCGCTAGAGGAACGTGTACAGGTGTGAAGTCGTGAGGGAAGCTGGGATAGTTGGGAAAGGTTGTTGTGGTATAGGCTATTTTTCCCTTACATTTTCATTAGTTTGTTCCAGAAACTACGGACACTATAAATAATAATAAATCATATCCACTTTATAGGCTTCATGATATGTCCTAATTGCCTAATTCATTCCACGTGATTGTGATGTCTGGGAGACGAGCTCATGGCCCAGTAATGAGCTGTGGCTGATGCAGTTCTACCACATAAAATATCAGGATTTAAGGGAGGCTTCCCACAGATTTCTCTGTATCTATTTAATGATCGTTTTCCTGCTTTTCCTAGCTGTGGCATTTTCACTTCTCAGAAGTCTGGTCTTGCTAGCATGTTCCTAAGTAACTCCACATCTGAGGCCTCAAAGCACATTTCACCTTGCCTGCCACCCTTTTCACACTTTAGCCTGGATGTTACCCTTGGATCGGCCTTCCCCCTCTTCTTCCTCCTGTGTCACCCACCATCTCGCCTCTCCACCAGAGTTCCACTCAGACGCCTGCTCGTCACCCCCAGGCCATTCAGCACCTGAACAAATCCCCCCCCTGTGGGAAGGTCTCACATTGGGGGATACTTACCCCTTCCAGACCCTTCCTGGGGAGAGCAAGTTTCCTTCCATGTGGCAGGAGCCAGTTTTGTACTTGTCTGGCCTCGTGACTGAGAGGATGGGAGGTCTGGGGGAGCTGGAGAGGAGATGGCAGTTTTAACCAAGGAAAAAACACTGAGTAGAAATGATCCCTTCTGCCTTCTTCGGGCGTGTCCCTCTTCTGGGCATCTCTTCAGGATTTCATTCCTCCGTCCAACTGCCGTTCACAACTGCCCTTTCCAACTGCTCCAGAACTCTTGGCCCCGGCATTCCGTGATGTAAATTATTCCACGCATGGCTCGAAATGGGTGCGAAGCAGTGTTGCCAGGTGTCGGATCACTAGTGTAAGTTTACCGGATCTCGGGGGAGGGACGAGAAAGGGGGAGAACTGCTCTTGGAATTTGTCCGGTTGTTACCATTTCAGCCCGGAGCACAGTCACCGCGCTGGCTGAGCTTGATGCTGGCGGTGGCTGGGGAGAGAGGGAGCTTGCTGGGGGCTGGGAGCCGGGGGGTGAATTGAGGGTTGAGATTTTCCACTTTAAAGATTCCAGTGATGGGATGTAGATTGTTTGGAATTGAAGGGTTGGCGGTGCTGCTGCTGCTCCTGGGGGAGGAACCTGGGACCTCCAGGGCAAAGCCAAAGCCAAAGCCTGTAGCAGTCCAGCCTGGAGCTATGGTGTCTCCTCTGTCTCAGAAAAGTAGGGAGAACCGGCTTTTCTGTTTCTGTAAAGAGAGCCAAACTATGGCAAGAAATCCACATTGCTCACCGTGTTTGGAAACACTCGGTCATAAAACTCAAACACCTCTTGGATGCATGAGATTTTTCTCTAAAACAAATACTATTTTCTCCCCTTTTGCACGATATGTTTTGAGGAAGTTCCTGTTCCTGGTTTACGGTCCCTTTGGGGAATCTGTGTGGGAAGGATTGCCGCCAACTATCTTTGATTTATCTAGATTCCTTTTTGACTTGTAAGTTAAGGATTTGTGTTCAATAAAAACAACTTAAATTGAATATTTAGTCTCTTGAATAACCACAAAATTAAAAAAAAAAAAAAACTCCCATTAAAAACAAGCAGTTAAAGAAAAAGCTTCCATGAATTACACAGTTATTTAGGAAAGTATAGAGTGTATTTTTGTGTGGCGTTGGCGCGACTGGCTTTAATCTGCTTTCTAACCAGCGTTCTCTTATTCCTTTTGTGTAGTTGTCATGGATGATGACGACGACTCGTGTCTCCTTGATCTTATTGGGTAAGATGCTCATTCCAGAACCAGGGTGAATCAGATGTGTAAGGTTTGCCGTACTAAAACAACCTACCAAGCTAGCATATTAAAACTGGGTGGGTTTTGGGGGCACCTGGCTGCCTCAGTCACTGGAGCGTGTGACTCTTGATCTCAGGGGCATGAGTTCAAGCCCTACATTGGGAGTAGATTACCTAAAATTTAAACTTATACCCCAGTGTTTATAGCAGCACTTTCAACAAGAGCCAAATTATGGAAAGAGCCTAAATGTCCATCAACTGATGAATGGATAAAGAAGTTGTGGTTTATATATACAATGGAATACTACTTAGCAATGAGAAAGAATGAAATATGGCCTTTTGTAGCAACGTGGATGGAACTGGCGAGTGTTATGCTAAGTGAAATAAGTCATACAGAGAAAGACAGATACCATATGTTTTCACTTTTATGTGGATCCTGAGAAACTTAACAGAAGACCATGGGGGAGGGGAAGGGGAAAAAAAAGTTAGAGAGGGAAGGAGGCAAACCATAAGAGACTCTTAAAAACTGAGAGTAGGGGCGCCTGGGTGGCTCAGGGTTGAGCGTCTGACTTCAGCTCAGGTCATGATTTCATGGTTCATGAGTTCGAGCCCTGTGTTGGGCTCTGTGCTGATGGCTCAGAGCCTGGAGCCTGCTTCGGATTCTGTGTCTCCCTGTCTCTCTGCCCCTCCCCTATTTGTGCTCTGTCTCTCTCTGTCTCTCAGAAATAAATAAATGTAAAAAAAAAAAAAATTAAAAAACACCTGAGAATAAATTGAGGGTTGATGGGGGGTGGGAGGGAGGGGAAAGTCAGTGATGGGCATTGAGGAGGGCACCTGTTGGGATGATCACTGGGAGTTGTATGGAAACCAATTTGACAATAAATTTCATATTAAAAAAAATAAAAATAAAAAAGCTGGGTGGGTTTTTAAAATAAAAATCAAGGGGCACCTGGGTGGCTCAGTTGGTTAAGCATCCGACTTCAGCTCAGGTTATGATCTCACAGGTTGCAAATTCAAGCCTTGCATTAGGCTCTCTGCTGTCTGCACAGATCCCACTTCAGATCTCTGTCTCTCTCTGCCCCTCCCTGGCTCTCACGTGCATGCTCTCTCTCTCTCTCTCTCTCAAAAATAAATAAACATTTAAATAAATAAATAAATAAATAAATAAATAAATAAATAAATAATCAACATAGATTAACAAAGATATTTGGATATGATAGGGTTCATACTTAGGTTATCCTTTATTAAATTTACTTTCTAACAAATCCCAGAGACAGAAATAAGTGATAATAGGAAATGGAACAACATCAGGAAAATCAATAATAAAACCAAAAAACTAATAGGGGCGCCTTGGTGGTTCAGTCAGTTAAGCATCCAACTCCTTGATTTTGGCTCAGGCCATGATCTCATGGTTCATGAGATTGAGCCCCACATCAGGCTCTGTGCTGATAGCATGGAGCCTGCTTGGGATTCTCTCTCTCTCTCTCTCTCTCTCTCTCTCTCTCTCTCTCACTCTCACTGCCTCTCTCTCTCTCTCTCCAAATAAATAAATAAATAAACTAAAAAAAAAAAAACACCCACAAAACAAAAAAACTAATAAAATCGTTTAAAAACAGGGAGAGAATTTTACTCAGGCTATGTCATTTTCTTTTGACCCTAGTGAGAATGAATCCTAAATACAGGTTATGTATTTATTTGCTGATTTCCTTTCCTTGTTGTTGTTTTCCAGAGACCCACAAGCATTGAACTATTTTCTACACGGACCTAGTAATAAATCTGTAAGTAATACTTAGAACATCACAGATATAAATTTTGTTCCTTCTTTACAGTTAAAGTAATCACCTTATTGAATTTGTACCTTTGCAGAGCAATGATGACTCAACTAGCACAGGATATTCTGCAGCCAATTCAAATTCAATTTTCGCCAACTCCAGTGTGAGTATTGGAAGCTGAATTCAGTGGTCAAGTGTTTCTCCCTCCTTGCTGCCTTGTGTCTGGAGGCTTTAATCGCCTTGGGATCCTGATGGGAGTTATTACCTTGTCTCTTATAATTGGCATGGAAGGAAATCTACCGAATGGTGCTGACATTGTCTCCTTTTAACTTAGTCAATTAAGATAAACTATATGAGATTTACTTTGCCATTTTCCTGACTTATAACCTAAGAAAGCCATATTAGGATGTTTAGGGACTTGTTACATAGCTTTAAAGAAATTACTCTTCATTGTCGTTACTTACCAAACATTTTCATCTTAAAACGAGAAAAAAAATTAATGACTGAAAATTACTGAGCATTTAGTATGTTCTTGGCACCAACCGTTTAGCATGATTAACCTCATTAATCCACGTGATAACTCCAAGAAGTAGGTTCTATTATGATCTCTATTTTATGGATGAGGAAACTAAAGCACAGAGAGTTTAGTACTTGCTCAAAATTATACAGCCAGGAATTGGAGAGCTAGGATTCTTCCTCAGATCACCAATTCTGTATTCCATATTCTCAAGCTCTAGGAGTGTCCAGACAAGAAACCTGACCTGGGAGATAGGGAAGTCCTGCCTACAGACTATGTCCAGATGACTACATTCAAGCCTATCTTAATCAAGTGCCTTCTTCCATCATGGATGGTAGCCCAGAGTCAGACTGCCCCAAGTGTGAATCCTCACTCTGCTACCTCCTAGCCCTGTCACCTTGGATATGTCACTAAATCTCTATAGAGTTCAGTTTCCTTATTTATGAAACCAGGAGAATAACAGAACTACTTCTTAGGTTGGTTAACATTAATTGACTAGTCCAGGGAAATTACTTGGTACAGTGCTCAATAAAGATTAAGTTATCATCAGGGCCTTTATTTTCTTTCATCTATGACATGGAATGGTATTCAGAAAGCCCTTGGGAGTGCAGAGTTCTTTCACGTATTTGAGTGTGTCAGATCATAGGATGTATGACACATCCACATGCTACAGGTGGCTTTGAAGTTACAACACTGATCTCCTGTAAGGCTTGTGAATCAGTAGCACTTTTGAAATTCATTCTGAACGAGTAATAATTTTATGTGGTGCCATTAAGCACATAAGGTAGATATTTAGCCTGTCCCTTGACGTGAATGATTTTTATTTACCAACTCTCCCCCTTCCGTGTGAGTATGACTTCTGACTTTTCAGACTGCCAGTATGTATTTATTGGGAATTTCTATTACATCATGGGAGGTGAGGTAGAAATTTTTTTTTTCAGTAGAAATATTTTTCAAGGATGGCCGTTTAAACTTATGGCCTGTTAATTTGTACATTGTAAAAACATTAAACTGTGTATGACCATTCAGGAGATATCCATTGTTGTCTAGATATTGTTCCGCAAAAAAAAAAACATCTCCTTGCTTTCATTTGCTTTCCCCATTTCCTTTCGGAGGACTCCTCAAGTCCTACCGCATTGGTCCTGCTTCAACTGTTGAGGGTTGAGGGTCAAATGATCTAGTCTTCGGTTTTCTACCTAGTTCTTCCCATCATCTATGAGAATCTCTACACTTTTGCAAGGTTGCATTGACCTGTTTTTAATTTTTTTTCTTCATCTTTTTTTTAAATGTTCAGTGGCATTAAAATACTTATGAAATTTACCATCTTAACCATTTTTAAGTTCAGTAGTGTGAAGTACATTTGTGTTATCCCTACCTGTGGATTCCGTATCTTTTCTTTTATAAATTTTGACATGTCCCAAGAAAAACTGGTAGACAGTGGAGTATGTCTTATTTATCATGTTCGTTTCTCTTCATATGCCTGTGTTGTCTCTAGTTGGAATGCCCATTCCTAAGGATTCCTTAAGGACAGAAACTAACACACAAGTGGGTGCTTGATGACTAAAATGTCGATGGACTTTTACTTTTGAATAGGACACTGAAATCGTTTTGAAAGCGGCGTAATAAGCGGATTCCTTCTAAGAAATCGAATGACCGCTCACTCGTGTGGGAAGCTTGTTTTCGTCTGGACTGGTCTTGCCTGGGGTGGTAGGGATAGAACTAGACATGTTCTGAGAAGCCTGGAATGACAGGGCTGAATATGGGATACCTTCTGGACCTCTAACAGAACAGTACCCAGAACTCCCCAAATTCACTTAGATTCCTGTCGTGCAAAGGACTAGACATGGCTATTTCTTGGATGCTTACACACCCTGGGCCGAGTCTCACTCAAGCCCTGGACTGGGAGCAGTCCTGAAAAATAAAGCCTTTGTCAGTATCTGAAAAAATGGAGCTAAACTCCAGGTAGTCATCAGTATGATCCTGTTATGTATCTATTTTCTATGAACTAATTTACCAGAGCGCTGAATGTGTACGCTTACAGAAATAATGTTAAACGTCATCACGAAGGAAATTCAGTATCAGAATAAGCTGAGCACTTTGAAGAGCTGTGCCTGTTAGGCTTTATTCTATTCAAAAGTGAGGTTTGTGTTGTGTTGTTTTAAGAGCTTCTTTCAAAGGTTGGATATGCCAGGTAACATACTTGTGTATGTTTTTTAGAATGCTGATCCTAAGTCATCCCTCAAAGCCGTAAGCAACCAGCTTGGAGAAGGGCCCAGTGATGGACTGCCACTTTCAAGTAGCCTTCAGTTTCTTGAAGATGAACTTGAGTCTTCTCCTCTTCCCGATCTCAGTGAGGACCAACCTTTCGACATTCTTCAGAAATCCCTGCAGGAGGCCAATATCACTGAACAGACATTGGCAGAAGAGGCATATTTGGACGCCAGTATAGGTTCAAGCCAACAGTTTGCACAAGCCCAGCTTCATCCTTCTTCATCAGCATCGTTTACTCAGGCTTCTAATGTTTCGAATTACTCAGGTCAGACGCTGCAGCCTATAGGGGTGACTCACGTGCCTGTTGGAGCATCATTTGCAAGCAATACGGTGGGGGTGCAACATGGCTTTATGCAACACGTGGGGATCAGTGTGCCCAGCCAACATCTGTCTAATAGCGGTCAGATTAGCGGTTCGGGTCAGATACAGCTAATTGGCTCATTTGGTAATCAACCCTCCATGATGACTATTAATAACCTAGACGGATCTCAAATCATATTGAAGGGCAGCGGGCAGCAAGCCCCATCAAATGTGAGTGGAGGACTCCTGGTTCACAGACAGACTCCCAATGGCAACTCCTTGTTTGGGAGCTCCAGTTCCAGTCCCGTAGCACAGCCTGTTACCGTTCCATTTAACAGCACAAATTTTCAGACGTCTCTACCTGTGCATAACATCATCATACAGAGGGGTCTTGCACCAAATTCAAATAAAGTCCCGATCAATATCCAGCCAAAGCCTATCCAGATGGGTCAGCAGAATACGTACAATGTGAACAATTTGGGAATACAGCAGCACCACGTTCAACAAGGGATCTCCTTTGCCTCCGCCAGCTCACCCCAGGGCTCCGTAGTTGGTCCGCACATGTCTGTGAACATCGTAAACCAACAGAACACAAGGAAACCAGTCACCTCACAGGCAGTGAGCAGCGCTGGGGGTAGTATCGTTATTCATTCTCCCATGGGCCAGCCTCACACACCCCAAAGTCAGTTCCTCATACCCACAAGCCTTTCTGTCAGTTCCAACTCGGTACATCATGTCCAGACCATAAATGGGCAACTGCTTCAGACTCAACCTTCTCAGCTCATCTCCGGCCAAGTGGCCTCAGAGCATGTCATGTTGAACAGAAACTCTTCCAACATGCTCAGGACCAACCAAGCATATTCTGGACAGATGCTGAACAACCAGAATGCCGCCGTCCAGTTGGTGTCTGGGCAAACGTTTGCCGCCTCTGGAAGCCCAGTGATTGTCAATCATGCCTCTCCTCAGATTGTTGGTGGACAGATGCCCTTGCAGCAAGCGTCACCAACCGTATTACACCTGTCACCTGGGCAGAGCAGCGTGTCCCAAGGGAGACCTGGCTTCACCACCATGCCCTCGGTGACCAACATGTCAGGACCTAGTCGGTTCCCTGTCGTCAGCTCATCCAGCACTGCCCATCCTAGTCTTGGGTCTGCGGTTCAGTCGGGTGCATCAGGATCAAACTTCACGGGAGATCAGCTGACCCAGCCAAACAGGACTCCAGTACCGGTCAGTGCGTCTCATCGTCTTCCAGTTTCTTCTTCCAAATCTACCAGCACCTTCAGTAACACCCCTGGAGCGGGAACCCAGCAGCAGTTCTTCTGTCAGGTACATTTGCTTTATCGCACAAATGTTGGGATGATTCCAGAAAAGGAAAATGGAATGTGTATTTCACAGAATATAATTTTCATCCTAAACTCCCAATGTATTCATTAACAACTCTCTTTTTTTTTTTTCTTAAGTTTATTTATTTATTTTGAGAGAGAGAGAGCAGGAGAGGGGCAATGAGAAGGAGAGACAGAATCCCAAGCAGGCTTCACGCTATCAGCGAGGGACCCGATGTGAGGCTCGAACTCACAAACTGTGCGTGAGATCATGACCTGAACTGAGCTTAACCGACTGAGCCACCCAGGCGCCCCTCACTAACAATTCTTTTTTTCATTAACAATTTTCAACTTGTGATTGATTGCCTTTTTTTCTTCCTAATTAGAAAGATTTGTTTTTTACTTTTTATTTTATTTTTTTAATTTAGAGAGAGAGAGTGAGTGTGTGTGAGCAGGGGGGAGGGGAGGCACAGAGGGAGAGAGAGAATCTTAAGCAGGCTCCACACTCAGCAAGGAGCCCGACACAGGGCTCAATCTCACGACCCTGGGATCATGACCTGAGCCGAAATCAAGAGTCGAACACTCAACTGACTGAGCCACCCAGACACCCCCTTAATTAATACTTTTCATCCATCATAGCATTGTGGTTTGGAGTGGGGCTCTAGAGTCAGTCTTATGGATTTGAATCTAAGCTTTATGACATAGAGCAAGTCTTACTTTAACTTACCTCTCTAGACTTAATTTTCTTCATCAGCGAAATGGACATATATTCCCATGGGGTTATTGGGGGGATTAAATGAGATAATCCACACAAAGCACTTAACGTAGTCCCTAACAGCAAATAGCAAATACTCGATGAGAGCCAATTAATACATATACTTGATGAAACGTATGACAGGCATTTAAAATGAAAGCTTATGGTAGATTATTTACTTACATCATATAGTAAGCCACTAGGTCACGTAGCTATGGACTGGGTGGAGACGTTGTGACTGCTTCTTGGGTGTCAGTCAGAAAGGCTCAGGGACTCAGTACGATTCATCAGTGGGTAACTGCCCTGCACGGGAGGGATGTATACAGAGGGAGGGATCCAAAATTACCATGGGCAGTTGGTAAACCCACAGAAGGATTATGTTTCTAAAAATCGTCTCAAATGTCATCAGCTTTGGTCCTGAACCCCTGTCTGTGGATCCTTGAATTCCTCCTCTAGCTTCTAATTCACGCTCATCCTGAGCACTGTCCGTAGTTCCAGCTCCACACCCCGCCTTCACCTCTGTGGTTGACCCTGTTTCGTCCTCCATTTCCACTGCCTTGCTCCTCCATGTTTATTTATTTATTTATTAATGTTTATTTATGTTTGAGAGAGAGAGAGACAGAGCATGAGCAGGAGAGGGTCAGAGAGAGAGGGAAACAGAATCCGAAGCAGGCTCCACACTCTAAGCTATCAACACAGTGTCCGATGTGGGGCTCAAACTCACGAACAGTGAGATCAGACCTGAGCCGACGTCGGACGCTTAACCGACTGAGCCACCCAGGCGCCCCTCCTCCATATTTAGATGTACTCAAAAACCTCTCCGTGCTGGGTACATCGATAGTTTTCAAACTGTATACCTTTGACTTAGTCATTCCACTAAGAGTCCTAGGGAAACAAAGATTATTTATGATCAAGGACATTCAGTGTATTACTTTCAGTGTCAGAGGTTGTGCGTGGGTGTGTTTTGAAATAATGTCAGACTTCTAGAAAAGTCAAAGTTGCAAGAAGAGTATAAAGAATTGTCATATACCCTTCACCAAGATTCCCCAAATGTTAACTTTTTACATTTGTTTTATCCTCCTCTCTCTCTCCCCTTGCCCCCCCCCATACACACACACACACACACACACACACACACACACACAATTTTGAGAGTAAATTGTAGGCACGATGCCTCTTTAGCCCTAAATACTTTGGACTTCAGTCTAAAAACGGAAACATTTGGGATGCCCGGGTGGCTCAGTCGGTTAAGCGTCCGACTTCAGCTCAGGTCATGATCTCACAGTTGGTGAGTTTGAGCCCTGCGTCGGGCTCTATGCTGACAGCTCAGAGCCTGGAGCCTGCTTCAGATTCTGTGTCGGCCTCGCTCTCTGCTCCTCCCCCACTCACACACTCTCTCTCAAAAATAAATAAATATTTTAGAAAAAAGAAAGAAAAAAATGGAAACATTTTCCCACATAACCATAGGTAGTACAGTTATCAAAACCAGGAAATTAGCATTAGTACAGCATTTTTACCTAATCTACAGACCTTATCCAGATTTAGTTGATTTTCCCAAGAATGCCCATTATGGCGAAAGGGGGAAAACTTATATTGTTTTGTTTTTATGGTTCCGGGTCACTGTCTAATTGTGTCATCATGTCTTTAAATCTGGAACATTTCCTCCATCTTTTTTGGTCCTTCATGACCCTGATATTTTTGAAGAGTACAAACCAATTTTTATGTAGAATGTCCCTCAATTCACATTTCTCTGCCGTTTCCTCATGATTAGATCCAGGTCATACATTTTTGATAGGACTGCCGCAGAAATGATACATCATCATCATGTGGATTTGTCCCATTCCCGGTGGTGTAAACTTTGAACGCTTGCTTAAGATGGTGTCCGATGCTTCTTAATAAGTTTCTTCTAGGAGATACTTTGACACCATGTCCGTATCCAGTCACTCATCAAACTTGCACATACGTTAAGTTTCCATTGATAATTCCTGATCAAATCCATTATTATGGAATCTGCTATTGCTGTGATAGCCACTAAATAGAGATTTTCTGATTCCATCATATGTTCTACATTAATTGTTGGCATTCTTCTCTAAGAAAGCATTTCCTTTTCCTCTTTTACTTACATGTTTGTTTATATCAGTATGGACTCAGAGGTTCTTATTTTACTCAGGGGGTTATAAATTGTTGTAGTCACTTATCTTGATGCTCAAGTTACTTTGATGGCCACTGGGCACCCCTCCAAATTGGCTGCTGGTCCTTCTGACACATTTCCATTGTGCCTTGAGCACTTTCTTTAATTTCTGGCAAAACAAGATGTTCCGTGTTTATCTTTTATTTTCCTGACTCTGCCCTGGAACCAATCATTTATTTAAGGAGCCTCATTCCTTCTAGTGGAGAGCAGTATTTAGAAACTATGACCTGAGCACTACACGTTCATTGCTACTGACCTGGGACTTATATATATTTACACACCCCCAAAATCTGTAGCTATTTATATATCAATCTGTATTAAAAGCAATGAGCTCCTATTGATACTTCCTATTCTAATCCGGGACCACTGGGTTCATTATTCAATTCTCTTTCTTTTCCATTTCCAAACATCTCCCATGTTTCCTCTTTTCTAACAGTGAGAAAGGCAACTCCACAATATATCTATATAGATATATAGGTATATATAGGTATAGACATATCTATACAGATATATAGATACAGATACAGATATATAGATATATAGATATAGATATATAGATATAGATATATAGATAGATCGATATAGATATATAGATACAGATATATCGATATAGGTATATAGATACAGATATATAGATATAGGTATATCTATTTGCTCAATCCTAGAGTACACAGAAAATGGTTTCAGAATTGCTACACCATACCACCGTGAAAAAACAAACCTACTAATGAGACTTCAGCATCAGTCTACAGTTCTGTCTTTAGCCTAAAGGCATATGGTCAAAATACTGTGTTCTAAAATTAGTTGGGTTAGTGCTTTTCCCTCCTCCCTTGGTGTAGTTATGCTATTCATTTGAAATATAGTCCTGCTTATTAATTGTAGGAGTCTTTCCCCACCACCCTTATTGATTATATCTATTTCATTTCTTTTGAAAGTGTGACCCATTAGCATGGCCCCAAAAGTCAGGGCTCTGCAGAAAGTATACCTTGAGCACCTCACTCCACCCTTCTCCCACCCCTCCATCCTCTCCTGCCAGTTCTCGGCCCCCTCTGTATTCACTGATCTCATTCGTTTCTAGTTATTTATCCTACATTTATTTTTACACAAATGAGCTGATATATGTAATGTGTTAGGTCTAATTTCCCTTCCTTTTTTTTAATGTTTTTATTTATTTTTGAGAGAGAGAGAGTGCAAGCAAGGGAGGGGCAGAGAGAGGGAGACAGAGGATCCAAAGCAGGCTCTACACTGACAGCAACAAGCCTGATGTGGGGCTCAAACTCACCAACTGGGAGATCATGACCTGAGCCAAAGTCAGACACTCAACCAACTGAGCCACCCAGGTGCCCGCCACCCTTCCCTTCTTATTCAAGTATATCATGCTGTAGATACTCTTCTATACTTTGGTTGCTAAAAAGTTTTCTTAAAACCCAAATGTCTAGGGGTACCTGGGTGGCTCAGTCAGTTAAGAGTCCGACTTCAGCTCAGGTCATGATCTCGGGGTTCGTGAGTTCGAGCCCCACATCGAGCTTCCTGCAGTCAGCATAGAGTCAGCTTTGGATCCTCTATCCCCCCACCTCTGCCCCTCCCCTGCTTGTGTTGTCTCTCTCTCAAAAATAAATAAAAATAAAATAAAAAATGTCTAATAATAGAAGAATGATTGGCTGTGATGAAAACTATGCAGCTATTTAAAATGTTTCTGAGGGGAACCTGCCTGGTTTAGTTGGTGGAGTTTGTGACTCTTGATCTCAGGGTTGTAGATTTGAGCCCCACATTGGGTGTAGAGATTGCTTTAAAAAAAAGAAAAAATCTTTTTAAAAAAATTTTTTTAATGTTTATTTATTTTTGAGAGAGAGAGAGAGACAGAGCTTGAGTGGGGGAGGAACAGAAAGGAGGAGGCACACAGATTTTGAAACAGGCTCCAGGCTCTGAGCTGTCAGCCCAGAGCCCGATGCGGAGCTTGAACCCATGGACCATCAGATCTTGACCGGAGCCAAAGTTGAATGCTTAACCGACTGAGCCACCCAGGCGCCCCCCAAAAAAGAAAATCTTTAAAAAAATAAAATATTTTCAAAAAATAACTTAAAGATTTGGGGAAAGACTTACAAAATAATCTTTTAAGTGTACATTTAAATTTAAAATATTTAAAACGTGCATTTAAATGTATAATAAAGAGGGGCACCTGGCTAGCTCAGTCAGTAGAGCATACGAAACTTGATCTCAGGGTCATTAGTTAAAGCCCCACATGGGTGTAGAGCTTACTTAAAAACATTTTTTTTAAATAAATGTATAAGATTGAATAAATAATTTGTTTTCACTCTTAGAAAAATGATGGGGAGAGACAGTATGTTGAATTAGAAAACAGAAAACACTCTTGCTTATAAAACACCCAGAAATTTCATTAGAAAGAAATACAATAGAACATTAACAGCAGTTCTCTGGATAGTGGATTTATAGATTATTCTCACTTTCTTCTAGTTTTAAAAACTTGCACCACACAGGAGACATGATATCTGGACAGCATTTATCAAAACATTTATGCATTTTTAAAAATAAGTAAAATGTGCAGGGCATCTGGGTGGCTCAGTTGGTTAAGCATCCGACTTCGGCTCAGGTCATGATCTCACACACAGTTCATGAGTTCGAGCCCCACATCAGACTCTGTGCTGACAGCTCAGAGCCTGGAGCCTGCCTCAGATTCTGTGTCTCCCTCTCTCTCTGCTCCTCCCCCACTCACGCTCTGTCTCTCTCTGTCTCTCAAAAATGAATAAATGTTTAAAAAAAAAAATAAGTAAAATGTGCAACTGGTAAAAACTTAAAAACAGTTCCAAGAGAGTTGAGAGTGAAAAGTAAGTGTTCCTGCCAGTTCCCAAGTTCCTCTCCGAAAGCCTGCCACCGCGTCTAGGTTCTTTCTCTGTATTCTCCCTGAGAGAGCCTCTACGCATACGGACGGGCACAAATAACTGCAGACGTCTGCTTAACTCTGCAACACGGCATGGGTGTTTTTACTTAATTCCATAACTTGAGGATTGTTTTCATATCAGTATGTGTTGATCTGTTTTATGTTTGCTGTTATTAATGATATGTAATCAGCTACGGCATGATCTCTCTTTAACCCCTGTGTAACAAATAATGCCTTGATAAGGAAAAAAAAAGTCTGTCTGAGTCCCAAAAGTTTCAGTTATCCAGAGGTAACAAGAAGCCTCCACTGGCAGCTCCAGAGTAATTTTTTGTGACCTTTAATGCCAAAAAGTATTGGGAACTAGGTCAGTTGCATCAGGCGTATTGGAGTAAGGAGGACACAGCCTTGGAGACCGCATAGTTAGAAAAGTAATGTTGAGGTGTTGTCTCAATTTTAAACCCCCAGAACATCCAGGAACACTTAACAGTGACTCTCTTTTTTACTTTACAATTTCCGTGTAAAATTTCTGTATAAATTACTTTATAGAATGTTGTAATAAACAAAAACACCGGGGCGCCTGGCTGACTCAGTCAGAAGAGCATGCAACTCTCAATCTCAGGGTCGTCAGTTCGAGCCCCACGTTGGGTGTAGAAATTACTTAAATAAATAAATATTAAAAACAGCAACAACAATAACAACACCATTCCCAGGGACCTTCCATGTTTGTCTATTTAGGGAAATTTAATTCAGCAAGTTTTGATCCTGTAAGAGTTAACTCTACAGAGGAGTAAGTTTCTAAATATAAATTTTATTTGGTTTTGGCATAGAAAATACATGTATTTGGTTTAAAATCCAAAAAGTACAGAAAGGTATATACTGTAGTGAAAATTTCCCTCCTTCTGTCCCCCAGCCATCCAGTTCCCTGCAGGCAACCAATGTAACCAGTTTCTTGTAGAGTGAACTTAAGTCCCCACCCCGCCTTTTGTATTGTGAAAACTTCCCAAACCCACAGAAAACTTGGAAGAGTACAGTGAACCCATTCACCTAGATTCATCTGTTGTTTATATTTTGCAACATTTGCTTCACCTGTATGTGTCTTGTGTTTCTCTGTCTCTACATACACACTCACACACACCCACAACCACCCACATACACACACACACACACACACACACACACACACACACACACTTTTGTCTCTGAACCATCTTGAAATAAGTTTCAAATGTCATGACCCCTTACCCCTGAATACTTCACCAGCTATTTAATAAGAACAAAAGGCCGCCTTCAACACAGCCACAATATCACAACCAAAAAAGTTAACATTAATACACTGCAGTTGTATCAGATTTTTTCCAGTTGACCCAATAATTTCCTTTACAACAGTGTTTCATTCCAGAATCCAGAGAGCACTGACATCATCTGTTGTCACATCTCTAGTCCACAGCAACCCAGATCATTTGTCTTGTAGAGTGGCCTTAGTGTGGAGGTCTCTGATTGTGACTTCACGATCAGAGTCAAGCTAAACAGTTTCGGCAAGACACAGAATGTTGAGCTGTCCTATTATTGGTGTGATCACTTGGCTAAGGTGGCTTCTGCTAGGTTTTTTCTCCTCCAGGTATTCAAAGGTACATTTTTTCCCTTTGTAAAGCAGAAATGATCTCCAGGATGGTGCTTTGGGACCTTGTGACTATCCTCTTTCCCAGTCTCTCATCCAGTGATTTGAGACTCTGAGCCTCACCGGAATATTAATTACATCGGTGGTTGCAAAATGGGGATTTTCTAATGGTATTCTCCTATCTATAGTTATTGGCTGGGACTTTTCCAGAAAGAAGAGCTTTTTCTTTCCTTCTCTCTCTGTCTCTCTTTTTCTGAATAACACTATGAACTCAGTTTGTCTGGGGCGGGGGGAGTTGCTTTCATTTTTAAACATTTTATTATGGGGGATTTTAAACATGAACAAAAGTAAACAAAATAGTGCAGTGAGCCCCTGTGCACAATTAGCTTCAGTGCTTACCAACTCATGGCTGTGCTTGTTCATCCATCCCCAGCTAAATTCCCCCACCCCCTGCCCAACATCATTGTGAGGCTAATCCAGACATAGAAGTTCATCTGTGGTAGTTTAGTGCCTGTCTCTAAAAGATCATGCATTCTTTTTGTGGTTAATGTTGCATTCTGTTGCTTTCATTGTTTTTCTTTTTGATGCCTAAAATGTCCCAAATGTGGTCAGTGGAGGCCTGCTAAAGACGGCTTCTATACTTTTGACACGGCCGCATCTACTTTGAGAATTTCGTGGCCCAAGACGCTGTGGGCATGTCTTCCTATTACCTAAACCTATTACGTCAGACCTAGAATCAGCCATTTCTCCAAAGAGTCCTGTCAACTGAAATCCCTGAATGCAGAGAATAATTTACAGGATTTAAACTTTCTTGTAAACAGATTAATATTCAAAAGTCAGTGATTCGGGGCGCCTGGGTGGCTCAGTCGGTTGAGCGTCCGACTTCAGCTCAGCTCACGATCTCGCAGTCCGTGAGTTCGAGCCCCGCATCGGGCTCTTGGCTGATGGCTCGGAGCCTGGAGCCTGCTTCCGATTCTGTGTCTCCCTCTCTCTCTGCCCCTCCCCCGTTCATGTTCTGTCTCTCTCTGTCTCAAAAATAAATAAACATTAAAAAAAATTTAAAAAAAAAAGTCAGTGATTAAAGGAGGCAGTTTACAACAGTTTAACCTGCCAAACACAAGTAAACATGTTAATTTAAGTCCAAATCTCTGCAGATCACTACCAGATTTAGTAGCTTGTAAATTCTTCCAGGGCAGCACCCACCATGCTTGCAGGTGTTGGTTGCCATAGTGACCACCCAGCCCCCCCCCCCATCCCTCCCTGCCCCTCCCTGCTTTCCTTTCCCTCCAGCTCAGCCTGACAACCTTACTGTGAAACCACTGGATTTTCAGACACCCAGACTTCAAAATCTAGGTGTTTTTTCCTCTCCTTCTATACTTTTAATGACTAAATCCTACAGATTGGTCTTTGAAAGTCTCACATCTATTCTTTCCAATAGTAACAAAAATAACGATCATATTGTTGACAACTGGTACATGCCAGGGGCTATCCATATTACTGCTAATCCTTACTTTGGGGCTACAAGTAGATACTGTTTCCACTTCACAGTCTAGGAGATAGAGGTTCAGAGCATGGCCAAATTGCTTAGCGAAGCAGACTGTACCTGCTAGCTGGCTATACTGTACTCTTTTCTGTTTCTCTCCTTTTCTGCATCCTTGCCCTGAACTAGACTTTAAGAGGGACTGCAATGTAATGGGGAAAACAAGAGTTGGATTAGCAGTCAGAGCTTGCTTGTAGGTCCTTCTCTGCCAGGGATGGGTTTTGTGAACTAAGTTTGCGTCTTAAACTCTCTGAGCCCTAATTTTCTCTTCTCTAAAATGAGGAACCCTAGCTATGCGATCAAATCACCTGGGGAGCTTTTTAAAAATATGGATGCCCGGGCCTCTCCTCCATAAATTCTGATTTAAACGGTCTGGAGAAAGGACTCTAAGCATCAGCATTTTTCAAAAGCTCCCCAAGTGATTCTAAAGAGCAACCAGGGTGGAGAACCACTGAGTTTAGATGATTTCCAAGGCCCAATCTGACCCTAATATGTGGACAAATGTAGCAATTATCTGGGTGATTGATTTGCCTTCTGCCTCTTCCTAAAGGCAGATTTCCACCACAGTAATCTTCCTAAAACATTTGCTTGGTGACCTGAGACTCCCCATCGCCACGGGAGAAAATACAACCCCCTGGCCATTAGTTAAGCTTCTCTAGTCGAAAACCCTCCATTTTAGTGAGGCTGACCCCTCCTCCCCACCTCCCTGACTGGCCAGACTCATTGTGAGCCCCATGTCTTTACTGACATGGGCATTCATTACACACGCTTTCCTAACAGGTAGAAATGCATCCTGTCCTTCAGGCCTCCACCCAAAGCCTCTAAAAGAGTGAAGCCTTTTTCCAGTGTCCCCAGATCTCTTCTCTGCACTTTTCGTTCATACTGCTCAACAGGTGCATAATCACTTACTGTGTTAAATGTTTCCTTCCTTCCTTCCTCCCTTCCTTCCTTCATTCCTGCCTTCAACAGTATTTTAGAACCTCCCAGGGCTACACCAGTCAGTTGCAGAGCAGGAGGCAGACAGATAAGCTGACAGCCACAGAGCACTGTTTTAGACACTCCGGTAGAAGTAATATACCAGATTACCAGTCTACCAGACTGCCTGGGTGGCTCAGTTGGTTGAGTGTCCAACTTCAGTTCAGGCCATGATCTCACTGTTCATGAGCTCAAGCCCCACGTTGGCTCTGTGCTGACAGCCCAGAGCCTGGAGCCTGCTTTGGATTCTGTGTCTCCCTCTCTCTCTGCTCCTCCCCTGCTTATGCTCTGTCTTTCTCTTTCATAAAAAAAAAAAAAAAAAAATAAGTAATCAGAGCTCCAGGCTCAAGAAAGACACCTCTAACCCAGATGGGATGGTTGGGGAAGGTTTCCTTGAGATAGTGACTTCTGACGGAGACCTACTAAGGGAAAGAAGAGTTACCCAGGTAGCAAGGGCCTGAGTGAAGAATGTTCCAGCAGTGGGAACAGCAGTGCAAAAGCCTAGGGAGAGAAGAGACCATGATACTGAGGAGACAGCAAAGCAAGTTCAGATGAGATACAGCAGATGTAGGCAGGAAAGGTAAGCAAGGACCAAATCATACAGGACCTTGATCTGGCATGTTAAGGAACTGGTGTCATAATCTAAGCATGAAATACTGAAGACCTACACTAGCCTGGTGGCACTAGAGATTGTGGGAATGGAGTGGTTTGAAGACAATTAGGTTAGACCTTCTGATTGACTGGCTATAGCGGAGAGATAAAAATGATACTCTGGACAGTGACACCAGGTTCACTGAGATAGAGAGCATGAGAAGGAGTTGTGGTTTGAAGGGAAATTATGAGTTCAGTGTAGGGTATGTTTGCCAAGCCTGAAAACCTGTAGGACAACCAAAGTGTATGATAAACAGCTACCAAAGCACAGGACCAAAATGTGGACGCAAATGAGACTGACCACCATATCCATTGTAACTGAAGTGGTAGAAATGGATGAAATGGATCAGGGTGAGTGTGTGAATAAAGAAAAAGTGGCCAGAAGAGAACCCCATGGCACCTTGCTACTTAGGAGATTAGGAGAAAGAAGAGTCCACAGATGAGACTCAGAAGGTTCCAGAGAGGAGGAACCAATAGGGTCCAGCATTCTGGACGCTAAGAAAAGAGAATGTTACAGGCAGGAGGACAGAGGTCCACAGAGTGAAGCATCACTTGAGAAGCCAGTGGAGGTAAGGATTGGGATGTTTCTGACAGCTTTAGCAATGAGGAGGCAGCTGCTGACCTTGGTAAGACTTGTTTCCATGGAGTGTCAGGTGTGGAAGCCAGAAAGATTGAAGTAGACCAGGGAGAGACTGGAAGGTGTGGTCATGAGCACACACAACATTCAGAAAAATGAAGGTAACTGATAGCTGCAGGATGTAGGGCCGAGGGAATTCGTTTTTTAGGATACGGGGAAGGCTTGAGCTTTTTTTCTCAAAGCTGGTTGGGAAGGAGATGGACATGAATTCCAGGGCACTGGTGGGATTCTTTGTAGAAAAGAGGAGGGATGCCTGTGCCATTGTAACAACAGAAGCAAGGAAAGGTCGAGTGGGGGTGCAGGGAAGGGTGTGGCTGTGGTGGTAGAGTTGAACGCATTTGCACCTGGCTTACGGGTTTGAAGACAGTGAAATAGCGTTCAGTGGAAAATGAGCAAAGGTGCTGGCTGGGAGAAAGAAAGGACCACACAGGCGTGAGGGCCCAGGTGAGGATAGAGGCCATAATTACAGTATGCTGATGAGCCGTGTTGGGGTAGGCCTGGGTTAGTTCTGGATGGTGAACTTCCCAGAGGTCAGAGACCGTGTTGGTGTCCTTCGGCCGCCTTCTCTGTGGTTGATCATGGTGCCCTGTACACAGCCGACGCCCAGGTGCCTTCATCGAGGTACTTTGGGTTGCAACTCTCAGGAACTCACCGTACGCCTGGGTGGCTCAGTGGGTCGAGCGTCCGACTTCGGTTCAGGTCATGATCTCACGGTTTGTGGGTTCGAGCCCCGCGTCGGGCTCTGTGCTGACAGCTTGGAGCCTGCTTCGGATTCTGTGTCTCCCCACCTCTCTCTACCCCTCCCCCGCTCAAGCACTGTCTCTCTCTCTCTCTCTCATTAAAAACATTAAAAATTTTTCTAAAAAACAAACAATCTCGCCCTAACACATTTAGCAAAAAAGGAGAACGTTCAGGAAGTCCAGTGCAGCTCCTTATAAGGTCAGAAATCAGGCTTTCTGCTGTTCCCTCAGCCTGTTCAAGATAGCGTGGCCTTTTATCTGTCCTTCATTGTTCTCTCTCACTCTTCTCCACCAAAATGGCCACCTCAGGCCGGCTTCCTATGCAAATGCAGTGGTTTCCAAAACTTAGCAGTGCATAAGAATCAAGTGGAGAGCTTTTTGGAATTTTAAATTCCTGGGGCGCCTGGGTGGCTCAGTCACTTGAGCGTCCAGCTTTGGCTCAGGTCATGATCTCACGGTTTGTGGGTTCAAGCCCCGTGTCGGGCTCTGTGCTGACAGCTCGGAGCCTGGAGCCTGCTTCGGCTTCTGTGTCTCCCTCTCTCTCTCTGCCCCTCCCCACTCATCCTCTGTGTCTCTCTCTCTCAAAAATGAATAAACATTAAATAAATAAATAAATAAATAAATAAAAGAACTTTAAATTCTTTTTTTTTTTTAACGTTTATTTATTTTTGAGACAGAGAGAGACAGAGCATGAACGGGGGAGGGACAGAGAGAGAGAGGGAGACACAGAATCGGAAACAGGCTCCAGGCTCTGAGCTGTCAGCACAGAGCCCGACGTGGGGCTCGAACTCACGAACTGTGAGATCGTGACCTGAGCCGAAGTCGGACGCTTAACCGACTGAGCCACCCAGGCGCCCCTTTTTTTTTTTTTAACGTTTATTTATTTTTGACAGAGAAGAATTTTAAATTCATCTTGTGGCTAGAACCCAGAAACTTGGTATTTCAGAAGCTCCCCAGGTGGTCTTGATGCAGCTAGTCTATAAACCTGCATTTGAGAGCCACTGCCTTTGGGTATCCATTCCCCACCACCGCTCAAAATTCCCAGCAGAAGCTTAATGACCCACTGTGGCTCAGTAAGCCATAGCCAGAGGAGCAGGGCCATGGGTGACACGAAGTGACCATACAGGAACTCTACTGCTGTATACGGGACCTTTGTTCAAATTAAGAAAAAGTGCCCCTCTGAGCCAAAATAGAAAAAGGTACCCCTCTGGGTGGATAAACTGCTCCATTGGCAGGATTGGCACTTTTATTTTATTTTTAAAATGTTTATTACAGAAAGAGCAGGGAGGGGCAGAGGGAGAGAGAAAGAATCTTAAGCAGGCTCCATGCTGAGCATGGGATCGACATGGGGCTCAATCCCACAACCCTGGAATCATGACCTGAGCCCATATCAAAAGAGTTGGGCGCTCAACCAACTAAGCCACCCAGGGGCCCCAAGCTTGGCACTTTTAGATGGGAGAAAAAGTGCTCCTTCCTTTCCTGAAGTTTAACCCTCAATGCCTCTGGCAGGTAACACACCTTTGTGTCTTCTCCAACCTTCCTGGCTCCAACCCGTTTCTGTGGCAATAGGACAATTCCCAGAGGGGAGTGTGGCTGGACAGAGCCCCCCAGTGGTCTCCCTCATTCAGTAAATGCCTGTTGTTAGGTGAATATTGTCTTGCTAGGTTGTAATTGGTTTCTCTCAAAGTACACCCCAGAAGGGGAGGTTGACATATCAAATATTTTGATTTGTTGGGGTTCTTTGTATGTTTACATGATATCAAAGATAATCCATAGGATCTAAAGCATTAAAATGTATACTGATGTTAGCAGATTTCTTAGAGCCAAGTTCTCAACAAAGTATCCTTAAACAGTCTGTTTGTCAAGAAAATGTATTTAAAGAGCAAGGCTTCTCTAAGAGTTCAGGAAACAGGACAGGTGGTAAATTTCACTTCTGGAAAAGATGGTCAGTTGTGGGCAACCTGAAGTTTTGGGGAACAGGAGAGAGGTGATGGATCCTGAGGGGTTGGGGGGTGGGCTGGGAGGAGGGACGGACCCCCGTGACATACACTGCAGTGGAATTCATTCACACAGTTTACTGAATAACTGTTTGCTGTGCGCTCACTGTGGTGCCGGCCCCGTTCTGGTGCCGGGAATACAGCAGTGACCCAGACAGACCAAAGTCCAGCCCTGAAAATATATAGACTGGGAGCGAGCGGCGAACTTCTGGAGAAAGAGTGGTCCCTAAGGCACGGAGCTTTCCGAACATACAGACCAGCTAGACTGAGGTTATGCCACTGCAGGGTCCAGGCCAGGCTCCCCCCATGCATTCTGACTCTAACACCACCCTGGCCCTACCCGCCCCAGCCCAACCTGTGCAGTTACCCCACAGTGGGACAACTGGAGTGACCGTCCTCCTCCCGAGGGAAGGCGTACTTGAGGACACAGGCAGGGGTAAGATGAAAACGCACTGATGCCAATGCTTGGCACCCACACAGGTGGGCAAGGGGACTACAAAACACTCCAACATGTGCTCAAACGAGAGGGTCCCCTTCAGACAGTTTCCTTGTTTTTGGTTTTTTTTTTTTAATTTTTTTTTTTTAACGTTTATTTATTTTTGAGACAGAGAGAGACAGAGCATGAACGGTGGAGGGTCAGAGAGAGGGAGACACAGAATCTGAAACAGGCTCCAGGCTCTGAGCTGTCAGCACAGAGCCCGACGCGGGGCTCGAACTCACGGACCGCGAGATCATGACCTGAGCCGAAGTCGGCCACTTAACCGACTGAGCCACCCAGGCGCCCCAGTTTCCTTGTTTTTAGACATAACGGTACTTACATTTTCAGGCTTGGACATGAGGTTGTTCTGGGGTTTTTTCCCTTTCACTCTTCTGTGTTGTGAAAGAGCAAACATTTAGAAAAAAAATGTGGAAGACATGATCAAACAGTTAACAAAGAATTCAAAAGCAAATTCCCATCCACGTAACCACTCAAGAAATAGAATATTGCCAAGTAGCCCCAGAAACCAGCCCCCTCTATATGCCTTCCGAACCACAGCCCTTCTCCTGACTTTCCTGGTGATCTCTTTCTTGCTTTGCTGTATAGTTTTATCGCTTATGTATGCAGGGGGGTTGTTTGTTTATTTTTTAATGTGTATTTATTTATTTTGAGAGAGAGCACATGAGCAGAGGAGGGGCAGAAAGAGAGAATCCCAAGCAGGCTCCAAGCTGCCAGTGCAGAGCCCGACGCAGGGCTCGATCTCACGAACCATGAGATCAGGACCTGAGCGGAAGTCAAGAGTCAGATGTTTAACCCACTGAGCCGCCCAGGTGCTGCTGTAGGAATTTTGTTTTGTTCATCTGTTTAGTACCTGTGAATCATTTTAGGTCATGTCTGATAAGTAAGGTGGAAGATCAGGCTGGGTAATGCCACTTTTATTAAAAAAAAAAAAAAAGTTGTATACTCTAAAGCAGTAAGGATGACTGACATTCTTCTGTTTTGTGCGAACTAGGCACATTGGGAAAAATTCCAAAACTGTGTATTAACAGCACTACCGTAAGGACTGCGGTCACAGGAACATATTCACTCTGATCCATCTATTCTTGGTGGTCTGGTTAGTTCAGAGTTCCACGTAGTATATAGCTTTGCCCTGTGAAGCCATATTTTCCCAACTTTTATCGGTTTGTTTTTTATTCAAGGTGGCCCTTAGTGTTCATCCCCTGGAAATATCTGAGAGGGTGCTCACCGTTTTCCCCAGACCTCCCCGTGTCCTCCGTGTGGACAGCTACCAACACTAGGAGAGCAGAGTTATGTTCTAGGTGAAATGCTGTGAACACTGGAAAATTTCCCCTCCGGTTTTGTTACTAAAAATGTATTAGCTGTCTGTGTAGAATGGTGTAGGTCTGACCTTCCCTGCTAATGGAAGGATGAGCAAGGTGACCGTTTCCAACTTTGTAGTGACCTCTTCCTTCTGGGGTGATGTCACATCCCTCTCAGGGCACCTGGGTGGCTCAGTCAGTTAAGCATCTGACTTCAGCTCAGGTCATGATCTCAGTGTTCGTGAGTTCAAGCCCTGTGTTGGGCTCTGCACTGACAGTGCAGAGCCTGCTTGGGATTCTCTCTCTCTCTCTCTCTCTCTCTCTCTCTCTCCCCCTCTCTCTCTGCCCCTCCTTCCCTCCCTCCCTCCCTCTCTCTCTCTCTCTCTCCCCCTCTCTCTCTGCCCCTCCTTCCCTCCCTCCCTCCCCCCCCCCCTCTCTCTCTCTCTCTGTCTCCCAAAAATAAATAAATAAACATTAAGGACACAGAAAGGATGTATAGCTCTAAAAAGAAATCCCTCTCCATTTTTATATTAGAAGAGAGAACCAAATAGATAATTGATCGCTTAGAATAGAAATATCAGCATGAACTTACTTGGCCAATG